>NC_135720.1:143856544-144105336 GCF_964656455.1 Halichoerus grypus
CCAAATGTGCACAGCATTCAAGGAACATATGGTGCTTTCCCATGGAGTGATTCTCACCCTGTTCTAGTTACAGACCAAGGGTTTAGAAGATTTATACTCTTTGATTTGCAGCAGTCCTACAATGTCTGGGATTTACATTTCTTGCCTTATATTCTTCACAGCACTTACCAATAACTAAAATTTCATCATTACATTCTTTGCCATCTTCCCTTTTAGAATGTAAGCTCCAGTGAAGCAAGAAATCTGTCTTACTGCCAGCTCTATCCCTGGTGTCAGAACACTGGCTACCACACTTGTGGGGGGGGGGGGGGAGCGGGGGTCCTCCATAAATTCATGTTAAATGAACGGAGGTCACTCTGTTATTAAAAAATCAATTCTTTCCAAACACCACTTTTAATAGTCTTATATTTACTAGGTCAGGTTTGGTTAGAAAAGCTTCCCACCATTGTTTGAAATTTCCCTGTCATCTCAATCTAAAAGTAAAGTGGATCTGTGATGGGCATATAAAGCATCTGTCAACAGATCTGTCTTTTAAATGAAGCTGATGAAGTCTGTAGAATTCAAACTGCCCAGAACATAACACTCACCCCTGTCTGCTGAGGCCTGGGATCCCAGAGATTCGTGCTTGAGCAGAGCCTTCATTGGCTGGAACTGGGTACTCCATGGCCTCTGAGCTGGTGTCAACACCGCCATCTTGCAACAGAGTAGCTGCCTCTGGTCACCACCTGGGACCTGGAAGTCATTCACGTATTGATTCATCAAAACTTCTATTGTGCTTTCTATGTGCTAGTACTTCCTATTTTCCAGGCGCTATTTCTAAGAGCCTTATGAATATTAATTCACTGAATGCAGATAACAACTCTATGAGAAAAAAAAACAACTCTATGAGCTAGGGACTATTACTATCTGTATTTTTGTAATGAGGAAACGGAGGCCCAGAGTTGAAGCAACTTGCCCAAGGTCACCCAGCTAATAAGTGGTGATGCTAGGATGGGGAGTCAGGCAGAGGGAACCCAGAGTCCATGCTCTTAACCACTACCGCATGCGCCTTCATTATATACGTTGTGCTCTTTGGGAACTAGTGTTAAGTTCTCAGAATATTCATAATATTCATAATTTTTCTTACTGAAAAGTGGAAATAATAATTTCTAGCTTACAAGGTCTGGAGGACTAGTAAATAAGATGTCAAATCACCTAACACATGGCCTGGTACATGGTTCATCCTCAATAAGTGCATGTTTCTTTCCAGGCATTTGTAATTAGTTCTGAATCCACTTTCATGATCATTAGCTTATATGCAGCTTAGAATTTCCACATCCTCTATATAAAACGCACAACCTGATACTAAGAGACTTGAAATGAGTTTTCACTGTTATAGGACTCGGAGGCACTACTGCCAATTCAAGTAGCTTGGTCTCCTGGTCACCAGTTACTCTGGTTATGTGTTCCCTGAAAGGAACGCACAAAAATACAGGATAATGCACGTGGAAAATGGTCTACAGGGCGCCCGGGTGGCTCAGTCATTAAGCGTCTGCCTTCGGCTCAGGTCATGATCCAGAGTCCTGGGACTGAGCCCCACATCAGGGCTCCCTGCTCAGCGGGAAGCCTGCTTCTCCCTCTCCCACTCCCCCTGCTTGTGTTCCCTCTCTTGCTGTGTCTCTCTCTGTCAAATAAATATTTTAAAAAAATAAATAAAATCTTTTTAAAAAAGTGGTCTACAAAAAGCAAGAAGATGCGGATAAAAATGAACCCAGGAGTTCCTAACCTGTGGTTCATGGACTCCCAAGTGTTCTATGAATTTAAGTAGGAAACATATTTCTATTTTTATTGGCGTCTAAGCAAAATTTAGCTATTCCTTCAATTATGAATGGAAGCAGCAAACCAAAGTGTTATAATCCTAAGTAGGCACAACCAGGCAAACACTATCAAAGTCATTCAGCACCACTTTGAACCTCTACCAGTTACCGGGCCTGTCCCTAGGTCTTACTATTTGGTGCATTAATTTTAAAGAACATATAGATAATTTTATCACTAATTTGTTTCATGCTCTGTTGAACCGTGTTTCAATGTAACTGAGTTCTTTTGTAATCCTTCATATTCTTAAAAATACTAGTATGAGGAGGGGTCCAGGGACTTCTCCGGAGGAGCAAAGAGGTTCATGATACAAAAAGAGATTAAGAACTTCTGGATCTTCCAGAAACGCCCCTCACACCGATCTTGAGACCTCAGGAAGAGACAGAGCCCGGCTCTCAGATACTAAGCCCTTTGCCTCTACCTGCGGCCCTGGCTCCTCCAGCTGCCTCTGCAGATGCTCCAAGAGCACCACCACCTCGTCCCCGCTCTCCGGGTGCCGCTCCCGCACCCAGGCCTGCAGCTCCTCGGGCAGGATGGTCAGGAACTGCTCCAGCACCAGCAGCTCCACGATCTGCTCCTTGCTGTGCGTCTCGGGCCGCAGCCACTGACGGCAGAGCTCCCGGAGCCGGCTCAGCGCCTCGCGGGGCCCCTCGGCCTCGGGGTAGCGGAAGCCCCGGAAGCGCCGGCGCGAGCGCTCGGGGCCAGGGGCCGGGCTGCCGGGCGCACCCGCCTCTGCCGCCGGCGCGGGGGCGTCCTCCTCCTCCACCTTCACCGTCAAGACCCCAGTCAGGAGCCCCGGCCGCTCCTCCGCAGAGTGGGCGTCCAAGGCCGCGCTGGCCTTCGACTCTCTGGCCATCCCGGGCCTCGCGCCGGCGAGCGCCTCTACTTCCCGGGCGGATCCTCGAGTGTGGAGTCGCTACCGGCCGGCACGACTGCGGGCTGCACGGGGCACGGCTTTCCCGCGGCTCCGCTCCCGCCCCGAGGCCCGCCGCCAGTCTGCCCGCGGCTGGCCGGCACAGGCGGGCGCCCTGAGCGCAGGAGTGCCGGGAGCCCAGGCGCCGGAAGCTCGGCACCGGAAGCCGGGGGCCCGCGCCATTTCCTCGGCTCTCTAGGACGCGCCTCTCGGTGGCGGCCCCGAGTTAACCCTTCAGCTGCCGGGCCCGCCGCGGGACGAGGCCGGCTCTGCAGAGGAAATAAGACCTCACCTCTAAATCGCGGGGCTCTGATGTAAGCTCGGCTAAAGAGCTGGCGTGCATCGGACACTAACGTTCAGAAGAAGGTCCGCTTCCTCGGCGTCCTTAGAGCTCTGGCAGGAGGGCCTGCAAAAGAAGCCGGAGCCATCACCAGGCGCCTGCTTGGGAGAGAGCAGTGGCTGCCCCAGGGCCTCGCCTGCCTCCAGCTGTCACTGTCCTGCCCTTTACGGCCAAAGGCTTGGAGGAACGCCCTCCCTATCCCTGTCTAGTCCGCTTGCATTCATCCTTACCACGTTGTAGGCAGCAAACCGCCAACAAAGCCATTCCGACCCCTCCAGCCGAATTAACTACAAGTGCCCAACCTCCCCCACCAGTTACCACTTCACGTTTTCCAGGGCCTCCTTTCAGCAGCCAGGCTTATGCGGCTCCCTACTTCGGGGAACTCTGCTGTCCCTGGTTTCGGGACCCTATTCTCTCCTGCTTGCTTTCTTTTTGTTTCTTCCCAGTTCCCATTCAGAGTCTAGCTCAGTGAGTAGATCCACAGACTCTGAAGCCAAGATACCTGGGCTCATAATCCTGGCTTTATTTACCACTTACTAGCTGGGTGACCTCCGTTAACTACATAACCTCTTTGTGCCTGACTTTTCCAATCTTAACTGGGGGTAATAATAGTAGATAGGGATGTTGTGAGCAGTAAGTGAGTTTTTTTGGTGTGTAAAGTTCTTAGAATAATGGCTGACCTATAGTAAGCGAGGCCTTCACTAAAATGGAAGGAAACCCTGAGATTCCTTTGAGCCTGAGGCGGCAAGATTTAAGCCAGAAGTGACAGCAGTTATTTTGCTGGACTGAGATGTCCCTAAGTCCCCTTTCTACTCAGTGGAATGCAAGTTTGGTATAGAAGTTTATAAAGTGGAAAAGTACCATGCTGGTACCTTCTCGAGTTTTTATTCCTCAGTCTATCCCTCTGCAGTTCAAAGGGTAGCAAGAAAGGGATAGAACTTAAGAAAATGAGAGGTCCCAAAGGCTGTTACAAATGAAAACTACTAGAAAATATGTGTCTCTTGATGAGCCGCCACAAGAGGTACAAGGCATTGCCATGAAGCATTGTTGGCAAAACAAGTGAACCTGAATCAAATTAGGTTTCTAGATCCTAATAGTTGCATATCGGTGAGATTCAGAAGCAAGTTAGCATTTTTCACACTGCACAGCACATTAGAATTATTGGGGAGCGTTAAAGCATCTTGATATCTTGGTTGCAACCAAGATCAATTCAATCAGGAGGTCGAAGGATGGAACTTAGGTGTGCATAACTATAAAATTTTCATAGGTAGTTGTGATATGCAGGTACGTTTGAGAATTAATGAGCTCAATGGTACTTAAAAGAAGCAATAAATAAAATTCAGAATGTGGGATATTCCATAGGACAGAAAAACCTGGATCCTCAACAAATACATGGCATTTTTTGAAAAGGCAGCAGAGAAAAGGGAACTGTTTTAAATTAAAAGAGACCGAATAGATGTATCAGCCAAATGCAAACCTTATTTGGAACCTGATCAGAGCAAAACAGCTGTAAAAACACATTTGGGACAACTGGGAAAATTAAAACACAATGATATTAAGGAGTTACTATCAATTTAGTTGTCATAATGATATTGGGGTTATGTTAAGGAAAAAGTCCTCATTTGATAGAAATTTATACTGAGGTACTTGTCGGTGTACTGATATAATGTCTGGATTTGCTTTAAAATAATCAGAACTAGGGGCACCTGGTGGCTCAGTTTAGCCTCAGACTCTTGATCTCAGCTCAGGTCTTAAGCTCTGAGTTTGGGCCCCGTGTTGGGCTCCACACTGGGCATGGAGCCTACCTAAAATTAATAAATAAAATACTCAGAACTAGAGAAAACACACAAAGAAAGGTACCGCGATAGCTGTTGAAGTTGAGCGAGAGGCATAGGGGTTCACTGTAATATGCTCTTTACACTTATACATATTTGAAGTTTTCCACAGAAATTTGCTTTTTAAGTATACAAAGTCCTACTTCTTTCTTGAATAATTCAGTCCAAAAGCCTTTAAGGGTGCCAGGACGCTGGGATCATGACCTGAGCCGAAGGCAGATGCTTAACTTTAACCAGGTGCCCCACTGTAGACATATTTTAACCCCTACACTGCTTTTACCTGTTGAGGAGCAGTCACCTTGCTGCCAGAGAAAATTAAAAAATGATAGTATGGCTATATGACCTTTTAAAGATATGATCAACTTTTTTTTAAGATTTTATTTTTTAAGTAATCTCTACACCCAACATGGGGCTCAAACTCACAACCCCAAGACCAAGAGTCCCATGCTTGCTGACTGAGCCAGCCAAGGACCCCAATATGATCAGCTTTTAAAGTCCCCTAGAAACTAAAAGACTCACTTCTCTGCTGAGCACAGAGAAATTTAGGGGCTGCTCAAGTTCCTCACATAATTGGTAGCAAAGTTAGGACTAGAAGCTTTGTTATTCAGAGCTTCAGTTATCCAGTGAAATTTTTACCCATTATTGTTTCTCATGAACTCATGAACAATGCCCCTCACCTATACTATTCATTAGTCACTGTCCAGGTAACAAGGGTTACGCTCTCAGCTCGGGGAATTTAGAGTCCCATGAATAAGACTGGAATTTCAGTCATACCTGAAGATTCAGGAGAGTAGAAAATAGAATTTGAGAACATGGGAAAGAAGTACATTACACCAAGTGCTTATATTTCCCCATTATATTCATTATGTTGAAAACTATAAGTAGGTATCTTTGATTTAACTCTGAGGTCTCTAAAAGTCCCTCAGACGGTACATTTTTTCTTGTTTATTGCTTAAAGACATAAAAACTTAATCCTGACACACCTTAGTGGAAATATTAAGATCAAATTAAGTGTCCAAGTAACAGCTGAGATGTTGCTATAATTGTTAGAGACAGGTCTGACCCTTCTAGGCATCAGTATATAGAAATCTTCAGAACAATGGAGAAGAAACAATTCTCCAACCTGCATAGAAACCTTAAAAATGCCTACGTGTTAGGTATTTTGCCATCCTTTGTATTAAGGGAATCAACCATATAGATTCTTATGAAACTGTTACAACATGAACTGTACTAGTTCCAAAATTATACAGTATTTTTTCCTAATTCTGTATCCTCTGTGTGAGACTATAGATGATTCAACAGAATTTATTTTATATGTTGCATCAGGAAAAATAGGATGCTCCTTTGTCTACACCTATTGTTTATAGAGCTGGGAGTAGGGTGAGGTGAGAGAGGCACTTAGGTCACAGAATTTAAGAGAGTGGATGTGTCCTTAGATTTGGGCCCTCAGTGCCTCTCCCGCCTCACCCTACTCCTGGCTCTGTATAGACACAACATTAGAATCCATTAAGCATTTTTATATTTATCTCCTCTGACTCTTCCATTGGTGAGGAAGTGGCATTGCTAGGAGTCTCCCTCATGTCTCTTCACACTCTATTCCTAACTTCCACTACCCGTCTCTTTCTTAGAAACTGCACGTTTAAGCAAGAGTCTTGTTTCTACAGTGAGAGGGTCCCTGATTAATTCATTCATCCAGGTATGTTTATTTGATTTCACCCCAGATACAAAGTGGAGTTTGGGAGAAATCACAAAAGAAATGAAAAGTGTGATTCTTGACCTTGCGATGCCTGGAAATGTATCAGGGAGAAAGTAAAAGGCAAAGTCTAAAAATACAGAAAGTAACACTACAAAATGATAATGTGCAGAGAAGAGGTTGAATACAGCTTTAAAACCGCTGTAGGGTTGCCCCTTCAACAGCACGGTGGTTAGGAGCACTGGCCCAGGCGTAGTCCACCCTTCACAAAATCATAAAAAAAATACATTTACAATACTGCATGTACATTTATTGTAAAAATAAACAAACAAAAAACCCCCACGTGTAGGTGCCCCAGACTGTGGGCAGCGCTCTTCCCAGGTTGTGTTCCCCTGCCTGGAGGCTTGGGCTCAGCAGCCGCCACACTGGGAAAATTTATGGAAAACAATTTTGAGAAAGATAGTAAGATATTACCTATGAGAACAATTTCATTTTAGCTGAGCTTTCAACATCTGGTGCTTTTCTTAATGATTAGAATGTATTGCTATTTCAAAAACTACCTATTTTCTTTTCTTTTAAGATTTATTTATTTATTTGAGAGAGAGAGCAGCCACGTGTACAAGCAAGGCTAAGGGCAGAGGGAGAGGGAGAGAGAGAATCCTCAAGCAGACTCCCGACTGAGCATGGAACCCAACGCAGGGCTTGATCCCAGGACCCTGAGATCATGACCTGAGCTGAAATCAAGAGTTGGGCACCTAACCGACTGAGCCACCAGGGTGCCCCCAAAACTACCATTTTTTTAAAAAGATCTTCAAATACATTTTTGTGCTCTATCTGAATGAATATTTGCTCATCTATAAATAAAATTAAGAAAATAAAAGCCCCTCCCCCAAAAAAGATATGGTAGGCATTTATTTTTATTCCTATCAGCATATTTTTTGTACCACTGCTTTCTCTACTAAGTCAGGGGTCAACAAACTACTGTCTACAGACCAAAACTGGCCCACTGCCTGTTTTTGTATGGCGTGAGCAAGAAATTATTTTATATTTTCATATTGTTGAGGAAAAATCAGAAGAATATGATGTGAAAATTGCAGAAATTCAAATTTCAGTGTCTATAAATAGTTTTATTAGAACACATTCATGTTCATTTATATATTATCTATGGCTGTGTTTGCCTTATAATGGTAGTACCCCAATTAAGCAAAATGTTATTCCTCAATTTTTTCATTCTTCCCATTAGAAAACCTGTCTTACAAAAAATGTATTATTACTTTTAACAAAAATAATTTTTATTGAATTTCTAATCAAATACTATAATAATTTATTTTCTTTCATTAAAAGACTTAAATGTTTACAACATTATCAGTTTGGGAAGACAAAGAGTAAAAATGGAGCAAAGTGATCAAAAGACAAATTCAGAGACAGAATAAATGCAGCCTATTTAAATGCCTGCCTGGCTCTGGTGGCTGCTGCCAGAGTGCTGATTCTAAGCCTCAGAATAAGTAATAGTTCAAAATCTCCTCCAGCTTCAACATGACCCAGGGAGAGATTTTGGTGACTTCAAAGAAGACCTGGTGACAATACTTGGAATGCACAGTCTTGAGCCTAGTACAAAGATGCAAAATCAGCAGGATGTTCAACTGCTTGCCCAAGGGGTGAAGATCAGAGGTCTTGTAGCCACTGTAATACTCCAGGGTAGGAGCCCAGTGTCTGAACTTCTTCAGTAGAGGGTCAGGAGGAAGGAGTCAGCAGCTAGCTTGGAGGCCCTCTACTGGATATATTCCTATTCCTGCAGTCATCTCATGGATGATACCTAGCATATCTGCACAGGAAATGATAGGCAATGGGAATGTTGACATCAAATTTGAGGGTTTGCAGGTTGCTGACTTCCATAGTGAGCATCTCATCTTGCTTATAAATATCATCTAAAAATCTAATTTGATCCTATTCAATTTAATTTCCCCACTTTACTGTTTAGAGTCCTAGCAGCAGGAAAGCACTATTTCTAAATTCTGACTTAGCTTTTCTGTCACTTTACAAGTCTGTCAAATAACTGAGGTCAACTTAACTATAGAGAACCAAGATGATGGTATGCCTACGTACATTTCAAGATCAAAGGAAAATGATCTTGCATGAAACGCTGACCATTTCAGAGAGTGAACAAAGTGTGTGCAGAAAGTGGTTCCCAATCACAAAATTCCTGGAGAAATTAACCAGGTTAGGAGACATCTACAAGACTGGGTTGGATGCTTCCCTGCATTTCAGGGGTAGAAAAGTCTGTGAATTTAAGAATTAAAATCACACTTGATCTTACCCAAAAGGCCGAGAAGCGATTAAAATCGTAACTCTGGCCTTCACTTGGCTCAGAGGCTGAGCTTAAACTTCGTTTCCAAAAGAAGTTCTGGTTCTTGCTTCCAGGAGGCACGAGTGGGGTTTGCAATTCACCACTCCTCCGTGAAGTATTTCCTCCGTGAAGATGGGGGACAGGTTCCTCTCTGAGGATCAACAAAAGGAGCGTGGGACGTAGGAAACCTCCGCCAAGGGGCAATGATGAAGAGGGCCGAAGGGAGCGCGGAGCGAAGGGTATGAAGACGGTCGAAGACGAATGTCCAAGCAGCGTAGAAGACGTTTGAACAGTAGGGGGGTCACTGGTACAGACTCCTCTTCCGCGACCCCAGGGCTCAGGGCACGGAGGCGGAGCCGAACCACAAGCCCCGCCTCCCCTCTCCACCCACTGCCCCAGAGAAGCCTCCGCTGCCGGCGTTTCCCGTCCGCGCCCGCGCGCGCCGCGTCCTCGCCTAGCGATCCGCCGGAAGCGGAAGTCGCGGCAGAGGCGTTGCCGAAGCGCCTCGGTGGGTGGGCGGTACCGGCTGCCGCTGTGTCTGTGGTAACTGTCCGGCGTCGGGCCTTGGATCGCCCGTGAGGGCGTGGCTCATGGCCCCGGTGTCCCGGTCCCGTTATGTCGAGGACACCGCGGGCTCTCGGAGGTGGCGACGCAGCTCGTCGGGGAGCCCGCCGTCTGCGCAGGCCAGACGCTCCCCGTTGGGAGGCCGCGCCCGCTCTCACTCCCGCGGCCTCGAGGGCCTCAGGCCTCCGTGGGGAGGGTCGGCCGTTGGCGCCCCTTGCCCGCTTGGCCGCTGTCGAGAGCCGGCCCCGGCGTCCCGCAACTACGCGTTCTCATCGTCTTCCGTCTACTGTGGCGGGTACCGCTACCATCACCACGACTATGCGGGCGACCGGCAGTGGGCGGAGGAGCACGCGGAGGAGGAGGAGGAGAGCTTCCGGCAGAGGAGGCTGAGGGAGAGAGAGAGGATTGGGGAGTTGGGAGCTCCTGAGGTGTGGGGGCTGTCGCCAAAGTTTCCTGAGCCGGATTCTGATGAGCACACCCCCGTGGAGGATGACGAGGTCAAGACTCAGAAGACCAGCAGTTCAGACTCCAGCTCCGAGGGAAAAAGGAAGAAGACCAGTCGTTCAAAAAGCAAGAAAAAAAGAAAGAAAAAGTCCAAAAGGAAGCATAGGAAATATGCTGATAATAGTGATGGGAATTCAGACTCCGACACTGATTCTAGCTCTGATGATGATAAAAAGAGAGCCAAAAAAGCCAAGAAGAAGGAGAAGAAAAAGAAACACAGGGGTAAAAAAAACAAGAAAAAGAAGAATAAGAAGACTAAAAAAGAATCCAGTGACTCGAGCTTTGAAGATTCAGAAGGGGAGTTGCCGGAAGATACCTGGATTGGGCAGTCAAAGGTTGCAGATACCCTGGATCTGATAGGTCCGGAAGCACCTGTAATACACACCTCCCAAGATGAGAAACCTTTGAACTATGGCCATGCTCTGCTCCCAGGTGAAGGTGCAGCCATGGCTGAGTATGTAAGAGCTGGAAAGCGAATCCCACGAAGAGGTGAAATTGGGCTGACGAGTGAAGAGATTGCTTTATTTGAATGCTCCGGTTATGTTATGAGTGGTAGCAGGCATCGTAGGATGGAGGCTGTACGGCTGCGTAAAGAGAACCAGATCTACAGTGCTGATGAGAAGAGAGCCCTTGCATCCTTTAACCAGGAAGAGAGACGGAGGAGAGAGAATAAGATTCTAGCCAGTTTCCGAGAGATGGTGTACAGGAAGACAAAAGGGAGAGATGACAAGTAAGGACTTTTAACAACAATTTTATATGACCAAAATAGTGTGAAAAGACTTCATGGTGCTACCGTATCTACTCTGTTAGAAAGTCCTTCAAGAAAAAGCTGCTGTTTGAGATCTCTTTAACAATTTATTTTGTTACTTTTAATTTAATATGTGCACATGGCTTAACAAATATTCAAATACTACAGTTGGAGAGTTAATAAAAGGTCTTTCATCCTAGTCCCTGATTCTTCTCCTCAAAGAAATCTCTTCTTGATGAGATTGCACGTTGCAACCTTGCACGTTGCAGGTTAAAGGTTGGAGTTATTAACCTGAAGATTATTTTCCCTGTTGACCCTGACCTCTCTCTTGAAGGGCTTCATGGAGCCCTTCATTTGCCCCTAGCAGGACCAGAAAAACCCCAGAAAGAACAAAGGATTCAAATGAGTGTATATTTCTGGTTGCAGTTAACAGATTGAGTTAAAAAATAAAGGAGATTTATTGGTTCGTGTAACTGAAAAGCCCTGCAGGAAAATGGGTTTCCTGCATGGCTTTATGGGACCTTGACTTTTTTCTCTCCATGGGTCATTTTCCTCCGTAGCCTGGTTTCCCTTAAATAACAAAAGGGTTGCCAAAGGTCCTGAGTTTGGTTATATACTTCCTGGTCCACCTCTGAGGAGCGAAAACATTTCTGTCTTGGCATTCCAAACAAGAATCCTGAGATGACCCTAATTGGATTAGCTTAGGTCACATGCCCACTCTCATAAAAGGTACTGTTGTCACGGAGATAGGCCTACTCCTGGAGCTGTGAGTATAGTCAATTTATAGGCTACATGGGGAAGAAGTGGATACCTGAATGAAAATCAGGGTAATGTTGGGAAGGTGTATAGGCAACCAACAAATGCCCACTATAGTTTTGAATGATTTCTAAAAAACACAGTACATGTGCTGAAAGCCAAAATTTTCTTGAAGCTTGCTTTTGACTATTAGGGAATACCTGGCTGAAGGGGACATAGGGTTTATCCATCAAAATAGATCTGAAAAGAAAAGATGAAGGTCCATTGTGCTTGGGTCTTCCAAAGAGTAGATTAGGTGCCACCTTAGACTAAGAGGAGAAAGAAAAAAAATGAGAAGGTATTAAGAATGAAGTTGGTGGAGTTCACGAAAAGATCAGATCAGGAGGGACCTCACGGACAACAAAGTTAGCATTGAAAGGCTGGCTAGCTCCAGTGTTAGAGAAGACGTTAGAGTGAGCTCCACTCATGGTCCATGATAAAGCCTTCATTGTCATCCAGTGACATCTGCCTGGATCCTAAGACTTCATTTCATCGCTAAGCAAACTATCTCATTTGCAAAGGGGACCCCCTTTTCAAGGCTCAAGACCCTACTAAGCCCCACAGAGCTGAGGGTGAAGGGGTGGGGTTCTATAATCTCACAGGGCAGTATGAGGTGGAAGGGCACCTTCATCCTAGTAGATGACTTGATTGGCACTGGACCACACTACCTTGAGAATTTCCCCAGAGTATTGGGGAGCACTGGTAAAAGCCAACGTTACATATGTATATTTCTATCTTTAGAAACAAACCATACCACATTTCACCCATGAACTTACACCTTGCTTTTTTCACTTAATACATCTTGGAGATGTTTTAATCAATGTATATAAATATACCTTATTCTTTTTAATGACTTTATAATGTTCTATTGAATGAAAGGACCACATTTTATTGGATGTTTAAGATGTTTCTTATGTTTTGCAATTACACAGTACTGAAGTGAAAATCTTTGTGGGTATGTGAGAATATTATCTGTAACATTCTCATCTAGAAATAGAATTCTTGGGTCAAAAAGAATTATTTGGATCATCTAAAAATGGCCACCTATAAGTGGAGTTCTTGGATTAAATGGAAAATATTTATTAGGTGCTTTTTATATGCTAGGCGCTATGGCAGGTACTGGATATAAACCAGAGAGCAAGTTGAGTTTGATCCTTGCCATCCCAACAGAATTTTACATTCTACTGGAGGAGACAGACCTTTAAAAACTACCAGACAAATATGTATTAATTGCGGCATGCTGTGAAGAAAATAAGGGAGTAGAGACAATAATAGGGGGAGGTTTTTGATAGGGTGGTCAGGAAAAATCTAAGAATGTCACATGTTCTATGTGCTTTTACATTTTAATAGATTTTGCCACATTGCTTTGTAAATAAGATGTACCAGTTTACACACCTACATCACCAACAATATTGTACTTCTAAACCTTTTGATCTTTGCCAATCTAATAGGTGAAAAATGGCGTTTCATTTTTTCTTTCTTTCTTTTTTTTTAGAGAGAGAGAGCATGAGCGGGTCTGGGGGGGGGGAGAGGGAGAGGGAGAGACAGTCTTAAGCAGACTCCCCACTGGGTGCAGGGCCCAACATGGGGCTCAATCTTACAACCCTGAGATCATGACCTGAGCTGAAATCAAGAGTCAGATGCTTAACCAACTGAGCCACCCAGGCGCCCCTCGGATTTTTCTTTATTAGTTTATTCATATGATGGTTTAAAGTTACAGATTTCCTAATATAAAACTATGGGTTAAGTTTATTGGACTCATTTGTAGGTTTTTTATTGTTTAGAACAATCACTGGTCACATAATTTTCTATTTAAAATTCAGAATAATGAATAATATTTTGCTGAATATGTGGAAGCCGAGAGAAAAGCAGAAAGCATCATTACAAAAAGATAAGAACTGCTATCTTATGCTATAGCATGGTGGCATGACTTGTAATGCAATAGGGCCTCTACAGATCCTATAGAAGAAGAAGCTTTCATTTTGAATATCTTAAAAATGGACCTGATGGAAACATACGGACCACCATTTTGTTTACAAAAATAAGGATAATCCTGAAAAATGATAACCTCAAATTTGAAAATTGATTTTTAAAATTAGCAACATGTAGTCTGTCCTGTAAGATAGCATCTTTATTAATTCTTATCTACCTCTACCCCTTCCAAAAGATAACTACTTAAATTAAAAATGCAGACCTTGAATTTTTTTTAAAACTCTGCTTTGTTAAACTACATTTTGATTTTCTTTTTTTTTTTTTTTTTTTAAAGATTTTATTTATTTGACAGAGAGAGAGAGACAGTGAGAGAGGGAACACAAGCAGGGGGAATGGGAGAGGGAGAAGCAGGCTCTCCGCCAAGCAGGGAGCCAGATGCTGGGGGACCCTGGGATCATGACCTGAGCAGAAGGCAGACGCTTAATGACTGAGCCACCCAGGCGCCCCTACATTTTGATTTTCATGGGTTATTCAATACAATGCCAATCTAAGCCTTGATACTATGAGTGACGTTTAAGAAGCCAGCCATGGTAGAGAGTTTGAAAGGGGCAGTAAATTAAGATATATTTACTTCCTTTTTAAATTAAATTTTATGTTTATCTCTTACATAATTTTCAAAAAATATATAAGCCCTTCTTTAGAAAGAAAGAAAATCAGACATATGAGTTTTCTGTCAAAAAAAAAAGTTAACTTCTAATTAGTAAAGTATTTGCATTGACTGCATTTGTTTGCCTAAGGAAGTTTTAAGGTGAATATATTTAATTGCTGTTTCTAAAAGATACTTCCAAGCTTCTGGCACCCAAGGAGGAAATGTTAACTCTCCTTGTTGTCATGAAACATGTTTTTTTCTTTTGCTGTGATAATTTCAATGCTGAAAACACTGAATAAATTACCTGTCATAAAATAATGATTAGTATATTTAATGATATTTCAAAACTATCAACTAATTAAACAGAAGTTGTTTAGATTTTTAAAAGGATTTATTTTATTCAAAGACTAAAAAACAGTTTTTGGTAAGGTGAATAAGAAGGAATATTTCTCTTTTCTTCTGTAGAATTTTGTAAAGTGATATCTGATGTTTTTTTCCCCCTAAAACCTACATTCCCTGCAAAGTATTGCTGATTATACTTTTCTAGTAATCTACTTAATTTTCCATTACCTTAAATATTTCAATACAAATATATTTTCATTGTTCAATTTAATCTTCAATTCTTTGATACTACGAAAAAAAAGAAAAAAAACGCCGATACGGTGACATTTATTTTTGCCGTTGTGTTTGACGACTTTTTAAATTGGGGAGAAATGGAAAGGTACGTGTCTGTGTTTAATTTGTGAGTGAGCAAAGTAGAAATGCTGGTTGTTCATGGTAACAGTTAACCGAGCGGGCCTGTTTTCCCCTTAATAAAATCACCTTCGGCGCGCAAACGAGGGCCGCCCGCGCTCGCCCCTGCACGCCGCCAGTGGGCGGAGCTCCGCCCCTGCCGCAGCTCCGCCCCTGCCGCAGCTCCGCCCCTGCCGCAGCTCCGCCCCCTGCCGCGCGCCGGAAGCCGGACACCATCGAGCCGCTGTCCTCCCGCGTGCCTAGAGCGGAGGCGACGGTGCGCTGGGGAGCGGACGTTGGCGCTGGGCGAGGATCCCGGGCGGTGCTGGGTGCGTGGTGTGTGCGCCCCGTCTGGGAAGGCCCTGCAGACCCGGGCTGGGGAGCGGCTGGTGCCCTAGGCGCAGAGAAGCTTTCTGCGACAGATGGCCCGCAGGCCGGGTAGGGGGCCGGGGGCGTCCTGAAGCTGCGGATCTGCTGCCTGGGCCCAGCTTAGGCTGCACTTGTTTCATCCGTTGAGCGCAATTTTAAACAGGTGTGGAAGGTAAGCCTTAGAACGTAGTGCTTGAGCAGAAACCTGAAGAACATGAAAAGACCTGTGTGGCCTCTGGGGGCACGCGCGGTCAGGCAGAGGGAACAGCAAGTGCAAAGGCCTCCAAGCTTGCTTGGCATTCCCGAGGAATAGCAAGGAGCCCGGGAATGTAGACCCGACCGTGATGAACGGGGGCGGGGTGCGTAGAGGACGGTATCGAGAGGCTGGGGAGCGGGAGGAGGTGTGTAGAAGTGGGCGTTTTATTGTGGAAGTAATTTGGTCGTTTCTTGGTGTGAGGAATTTTTGGAGGATTTTAAGCAGAGGGAAAACATGATCTGATTTATGTTTTAAAGCGTCTATAGCTGGGAACTCACGACGAGATAAGACCGTAAGGCCGCAAGAATGGAATCAGGGAAACTCTTGCAAGTAATTCAGGTAGGAGATGCGGCTGTCTTGAACTTGCATGATGGTAGAAGTGGTTAGTCGTGGTCAGATTAATGATCTACCTGGAAGGCGGAGCCAGCGGTCTTTGCTGTTGGGTCAGATGTGGGTTATGAGAGCGAGAAGGCAAAGTCCAAGGGTTTAAGAGCTCTTGGAGGAAAGATCTGAGGTTGAGCTTTGGGATCTTGTGTAAGTTATTAAACTCTCCATGTCTCAGTATCCTTCTCTGTGCAATGAAGTTGGCAACTGTGTCTTGATACAGTTGTGTGAAGATTAAATGCATTAATACTCATAAAATACATAAAACAGTTGTGTTGGCTTATTGTTTTATTAGCTGAGACATGAAGGGTATATGGGCACTAATGAGAAAAAAAATTGGTGAGTTGAAGAGTGTTTGATGTGGAAGGACCCAGGAACAGGAAAGAGTATCATAAATTTGAGGAACTGAAAGTTCATTAGATCATAAGAAAATTTTAAGCCATATTAGATGTCTTTAACTTGATACTAAGGGTAGTGATGAGTCACTAAATGCAGTAAACGCACAGCAGAGATAGAGTCCTATCTTCTCTTTAGAAATATCACTGCAGTGTGGGAAATAGATTGGTGAGTCAGAAAGATCAGTCACGGTAGTCTGGATAGGAGGAGATGGTGGCAAGGGGGATGAAGAGGAGAGAATAGATTTGAGAGCTATTTAGGCAGAATCAATAGATCTTGATTGATCTGATGCACAAGATGTGAAAGTAGGCTGGAAGGGTCCATTTACCATATTATTTATTATATTGTGTTTGATGCATTTAGTCATGTCATAGAAATGACCACCACTAATTCAGCAATCTATGCTATGTATCTGTATTAGAGTTCTCCAGAGAAGCAGAACCAGTAGGAAATACATAGACATAGACACGTAGGGACAGATTAATTATGAGGAATTGGTTCATGAAATTACAGAGACTGGCAAGTCCCCAAGATCTGCAGGGTGAGTCAGTGAGCTGGAGACCCAGGAGAGCCGATGGTTTAGTTCCATTCTGAGTCTGAAGGCCTGAGAACCGGGAGATCCGATGGTGCAGGGACAGTAGGAAGTAGAAGGCCAGCAGTCTCGAGATCCAGGAAGAGCCGATGTTTCCATTTGAGTACGAAGGCAGGAAAAAAGCTGATGTCCCCGTGTGAAGGCAGTCAAGCAGGGAGAATTCTCTTACTTGGGGGAGAGTCAGCCTTTTTGTTCTATTGAGACCTTCAACTGATTGGACGAAGCCCACCTACATTATAGGGGGCGTCTGTTTTACTCAGTCCACTGATGTAAATGTTACTCTCATCCCAAAACACCCTCACAGAAACCCCCAGAATAATGTTTGACCAAATATCTAGGCACCCCATAATCAAGTTTTCACATAAAATTAACCGTTGTAATACCAAACTTTTATTTCTGGTTAATAATCATCACTTTCTTTGACTTTTTCATTTCTATTAAGAACAGTAGGATTTGGGGCGCCTGGGTGGCTCAGTCGTTAAGCGTCTGCCTTCGGCTCAGGTCATGGTCCCAGGGTCCTGGGATCGAGCCCTGCATCGGGCTCCCTGCTCCGCGGGAGGCCTGCTTCTCCCTCTCCCACTCCCCCTGCTTGTGTTCCCTCTCTCGCTGTGTCTCTCTCTGTCAAATAAGTAAATAAAATCTTTAAAAAAAAAACAGAATTTGACTTTTTAAATTTTAAGTCCATTTTTTGACCAATATATATATATGTATCTGGTGGGAGTTACCGTCCACATCCAGGACTATATACAGCAAACTGTATTTGGAGCCCAACCAGGTTTTATAGTGTTTTTAAACCCAAGAGCCAATTTTCACAATTAATTTAGGTGTCTGTTTAATCCAGAACAATGCCTCTTTTTATTCTTGTGAAATTGACTGTTGTAGATGAGCTGCATTCAGGATTTATCTGAAAGTCTCCTCATTAGATTCATATGAAACATTTAGTAAAAATGCTGCGTAAGTGATAAGGCACAAGGTCAGTTGTCTGACTGTTGGTGTTGCTGGGCTTGATCATTTGTTTATGGCTTCCAGATGTCTCCATTTTTTTTGTAATTAATAAGCAGTCAGCATGGTGGTTCTTGGAGACTGTGAGAATGTCCTTTCCCCCACTCCTTTTGCCCAGTGACTTTACCCATTTGTGGTCTTTGGTTCAATTAGTTATTTCATCAAGCTGCAAAATGGTGATCTTTTCAGATTTATTATTCCTGCTCTGTCAGCTGGCAATCTTGTGTAGAACAAAGTTTTCTCATTTTGTATGTGTGTTCCGTTTTTAGGAATGGTTGTTTTGGAGAGAAAGAAATTGATAGTAATTATTGGAATTGTATGAACCCAGCAAAGGTGTATTGCTGTGGTTACTGTTACTACTACAGCTACTGTTTCTGTGATTCTTTTTTTTTTTTTTTTTTTTTTTGGTAAAGATTTATTTATTTATTTGAGATTGGGGGGAAGGGGAGGGGCAGAGGGAAAGGGAGAAGCAGACTGACTCCCCACTGAGCAGGGAACCCGATGTGGGACTCGATCCCAGGACCCTGGGATCATGACCTGAGCCGAAGGCAGACACTTAACCGACTGAGCCACCTGTTTCTGTGATTCTTGTTTTTACATTTTCAGGAGGAGACGGTGAAAAGGAAGTTCTCCGGGGCAGAGAGCGCAAGCCGGCTGACGCTGGGGATGGCGACAGCACTGGCTAATGCCCATTCCCCAGCTCCTCTGAATCTGAAGAAGGAGGGGCTTCGGACAGTGAAGGAGGATCCCTGCTCTACTTGGGAACAGGGATTCAAGCTGCCAGGAAACAGCACCGGCCTTGGACAAGAACCGCTGTGCAAACAGTTCAGGCAGTTGCGATATGAAGAGACCACAGGACCCCGCGAGGCGCTGAGCCGGCTCCGGGAGCTCTGCCGTCAGTGGCTGCGGCCCGAGACGCACAGCAAGGAGCAGATCCTGGAGCTGCTGGTGCTGGAGCAGTTCCTGACCATCCTGCCCGACGAGCTGCAGGCCCGGGTGCGGGAGCAGCACCCGGAGAGCGGGGACGAGGTGGTGACTGTGCTGGAGGATTTGCAGCTAGAGCTTGGAGAAGCAGGACAACATGTGGTAAGGAGCAGATTCGTTCTTTTGCAGAAAAGCAGGAGCTGAGACCTTGGGCCGGACAGGTGGGCATGAGCTCAGTAGCAGGAGAACTGCTAAGCTTTGGTTCGGTTTCTTTCCAGTCTGGCTGCTCGAAGCTGTAGGTCAGCCTCCCCTGCTGTCTGCAGGGATGAACTGAACGTGCTGATTCCCCAGCCGCTTTTCCCCACCCCCCCGACCCCTGGTTTCTCTACTCCTTCCTCGCGTGGAAGTGTTTCCTGAACAGTTTCCGCCTGAGCCCACATGTCCCTAACTGTGCCTACATAACCGTCCCTAGGGCCCAGACCAGGCAAAGAAGCAGAAGATGCTCGCAGAGGAGGCGGCCCCTGTGGAAGCAGCGCGGGAGCCGCAGGTCCAGGCTGAGCGTGACGTCCCAAAGCCTGAAGACGAGAAGGGTAAGAAACAGCTGCATCTTCTCGCGTGTGACAGCTGGGCTTTGGCGTCCCCTCCAGCGGCCCAGCTTTTGTGTTTGTTTTGAGTCGGGTTTATTGAGGTGTAATCTACACACGGTAGAAATCACTCTGTAAGTGTCCGGGTCAGTGAGTTTTCACAAATGTGACAAAACTCAGTCATCTAATCACCGCCACAATCTAGGTCTGGAGGATTACTATCACCCCAAACATTTCCCCCCATCCTTTCCTTGGTGCTTCTGTTCAGCAGAAACCAAAGCCTCTCCTATACCACCCTTCATCTCCTCCTTCCTCCAGTTACCACGGGGGTGAAGAAACAAGGTTCGCTGGTTTCTCACCCGAGGCAAAGAACCCCAGCCACGTGGGCCAGTGCTCATTTTTTCTTGTGTCCTTCAAGTTGTTGTAGTATTATTACTGTCTTTTCTTTCTAAATGTCACCTAGATTGGTTTTTCACTATATTTTCTTTGTCACTGAAATTCCTCTTTGTTGTTTCCGTCCCTTACATTTTTTTTTTAAAGATTTTATTTATTTATTTGAGAGAGCGCATGCGAGAGCATGAGCGGCGTGAGGAGCAGGGGGAGAAGCAGGCTTCCCATTGAGCAGGGAGCCCGATGCGGGGCTCGATCCCAGGACCCTGGGATCATGACCTGAGCCGAAGGCAGGTGCTTCACCGACTGAGCCACCCAGGCGCCCCATGATGGGCTTATATTTTAAATATGACAAGTAAATATAGTCACAGTAGATCCTTGACACTGTCCCTTGCCCTCCCGGTCTGTTGAAAATGCTGTTTTACACTCAAAGTTTAGGTCGTTTTCCGGTTTCAGAGCTGCCCCTGCTTTTTAGTTGTTTATGTCATTAGATCATTGCTGGAAAAGGATCTCTCTTCCTTTAAGCCCTCCCTCCCCTGTGCGCGGCTGCAGGAAGATGTGCACAAGGTGCCTCGCACCGGAGTCGCTGTCTCTGGCTTCTCCTTGCGAGTCCTCCACTGTTTCCTTTGGCTCTCATGTGCTCTCCCTTTGCAGTTGATCTGCTGCCTTTATGTGGCTCACGGTCATGAACTTGCACTAGCTTGTTATTGGTGCTGCTGAGGACCTCTCTCTCCTGCTTTCTGTCTCATTCCAACTTTGCGTCCTCATTCAGGTTCCTGGCCTTGGAAGGCCCATTCTACTCACCCACCTGTGCCTGTGTGTCTGAGCTTGGGTTTTATTCAACAGACATTGCTTACGCTCTTTCACATACCAGACATATGAGCAAATTACTACAACATCAAGATACTCGGTATCTGTTGAGCCACACAGGAAAGCAACTGCTGCTGTCCAAGGAGATCAGGACAGTTCAAGACATTTTTGTGAACTTCATGTTACCCTTGAGGGTAAAACCCAGTGGCTTTGATCTGTTGGTGAGGACAGTGAGCCCAGAGGGTTTAGATTACACAGCCAATCAGTGATAAAATGGGTTCTGTGTCTGCATTTCTTCATTTCCAGTACTTTCTCTTTCTTATTGGCCCCAGGGCCCTCAGTTGGCCTTGCTTTTTTATACTCCAGCTGACAAACCATTTTCAAGAATGTACAGCCATGCCCTTTGAGACTGTTTGCTTGCTTGCTAACTTTGTGTGCTGTGTGTATGTCACATGATCAAGTTCAAACCATTTAAGATAAGCTGCCTCCTGCCACAGTCCCCATCCTCCCCCGAGCAGCCACTGTTAACAATTTCTTGTGTACCATTGCGTGTATATTCTGTGCAGATGCAAGCATCCACAACATTTCCACTTGGCACACATGGCGTGATTTAAATTTATTCCTCCTAATTGCAGATTCCCTTCCCTAAGCATCAAAAAACAAGTAATTGGTAGTATATATTTAATGTTTCAGATGAGGAGACAAAGATTGAGAATGGGAAGATGGTGGTAGAGACAGATTCTTGTGGAGGAGTGGAATCATCTGGGAAAGTATCTGAACCCATAGAACCTCGTCATGAGGACCCTAACTTGGAAGGGCAGCAGGTCAAGCCCAAGGAGAAGACTGAATATAAATGCTCAGACTGTGGGGAGGGATTCACCCAGCGCTCAGACCTGATTAGACACGAAGGGACACACACACAAGGGAAGCTCTGTGAATCTGAGGCTTGTCAGAGTCCTAGTCCTACTGCATATCAGAAAATCCATTCTAGAGAGAAAGGTCATCAGTGTCACGAGTGTGGGAAAGCCTTTCAGAGAAGTTCACACCTTGTCAGGCACCAGAAAATCCATCTTGGAGAGAAGCCTTATCAGTGCAAAGAGTGTGGAAAGGTCTTTAGCCAGAATGCAGGCCTTTTGGAACACGTCAGAATCCATACTGGAGAGAAACCTTACCTGTGCATCCATTGTGGGAAGAACTTCAGGCGCAGCTCCCACCTCAACCGACACCAGAGAATTCACAGTCAGGAGGAGCCCTGTGAGTGCAAGGAGTGTGGGAAGACCTTCAGTCAGGCCCTTTTCCTCACCCACCACCAGAGAATCCACAGCCACTCCAGAAGCCATCGCTGTAACGAGTGCGGGAAAGCCTTCAGTTTGACCTCGGACCTTATTCGCCATCACAGGATTCACACTGGAGAAAAGCCTTTTAAGTGTGCCGTATGCCAGAAAGCCTTCCGACTGAACTCCCACCTGGCTCAGCACGTGAGAATCCACAACGAAGAAAAACCCTATGAGTGTAATGAATGTGGCGAAGCCTTCAGGCAGAGGTCGGGTCTTTTTCAGCATCAGAGATATCACCACAAACACAGTCTGGCTTGATGGGGCATCCTCTCTGCAAGGAACATGACGGACAGTATGTTGACAAGCAAACAGCACTTTAGGAAGAGTCACTCCAGCCAATTCTAGCCTCAGAGAACTCCAGGGGGCCAAGCGGGAGGCTCTGTCCCTTCACTTGTGCTCAGCCTTGGACCAGAATGATTTGATCCTCGATGGGACTGTGGGAACAAGCAAAGCAACATTCTTCACTGCAGGACTTCTCTGAGCCTTTAACATGGTAAATGCATGATTGCACACCTCCCAAGTAGTAGAGAGCCTCATGATTGAGGGCTTTGAAGTCAGCAGTGAGTCAGTCAAGTATCCACGGATTTATAGGCTTGAACAGAACAAGAGCAGGTCAATATTTTTGCATCTGCTACAGCAACAGCTATAAAATAAAACTAATGATGTTTGGAAATACACCACTCTCAGAGTGCAGGTTAATGGTGGGCATTTTCCCCCACTGGTTTTACTAACCAACCCCTACTGGCATCCCCCCCACTTTCCCCACCCCCAGTCAGCAGAAGCATTTTGGAAAGCAAAGAAAATTTAATTTGACCACTTCCCACCCCATTCTTGCCACAATACTTCACTGATTCAAGTTGGAAATCAAGGTTTTACTTAAAGTGTGGAAGACATTTCATAAGTCATTTGAATGAATTCAGGTAGCAGCTGTCTTCCTTGATAACTCCGGTGCCAGGATAGTTGGCTCCTGCATAGACACTGTTTAGTAAGTGGGGAAAGAAATTAGACTTTTTCCATTTAATACTGATAATGCAATTTTATTTTATTTTTTATTTATTTTTTAAAGATTTTATTTATTTGAGAGAGAGAGCATGAGCAGGGGGGAGGGCGGAGGGAGAGAAGCAGACTCTCTGCTGAGCACGGAGCCTGACACAGGGCTCGATCCCAGGACCCTGAGATCATGACCTGAACCAGAATCAAGAGTCAGATGCTTAACCAGCTGAGCCACCTAGATGCCCCTAATAATGTAATTTTAAAATGTTGCTTGTTCTGGAATTCTTTGGAAGTCAATAAAGTCAGCTGGGAGGAGATCATGATTTTATACTGTGAATACCAAACTGTCCTGGTAACGATGAAGAGGATTGTGCTTCGGGGAGTCCACTCCTGAACCATCACTGCTTGCTGATTGTCATAGCTGCACAGGGTATTGTGTCTGGACAAAGTGTCTCAGCCACGAGAATGAACCCTCGTGTGTTGTTGAGGGTTTGGTGCATCTGCACATAGTTTAGAAACAAACGAGGAGTGACTTCACAAAAGCTTGTTTTTCTCTCAGGTAGAAAAATCTGGAGTCATGCAGCCCAGGACTGATAAAGTGGTTCCATGACACCACTAGGGACCCTGCTGCTTTTCTGCTCCAACATCCTGGTGCACACCATCCGTCCTGAGGTTGTCACATGATGCTTGGTAGCTGCTGAAGCTCCAGCCATCACATGCAAAATGCAGACAGAGGCAGGAGAAAGATGCCTCCCAGCTCGGCCAACCCTCTGTGAGCAGCCTCCCAGAAGTCACTTCCACACATATGCTCAGGCCAAAACTTGGGAAGGGGAGTCTGGAGAGCGTGTCTTGTTGTGGTTTGCGGAGTGCCCAGCCAAAAACTAAGCTGCTGTCACTAGGAAGAAAGGGGAGCATGAAGGCTGGAACAGGCACTTTGCAGTCTTTGACCCACTTCCCACCTGCTGCGTGCGCTGTGACCAGGTGCCACCGTTATACCATTTCCTGGAGGAGGACCAAGTCTGTGGTAGAAGCAGTGCAACTTTTGTGGCACTAAAGAATTTCATGGGAACAGTCATGTTCCATTCCTTAGGGAGTCGTAAAGCTATCTGTCTTTCAATCTGCCGATGAATAAAATTAAGTTGATATCAGGGATTTTCTCCCAAGTGTCTTGACGGCTGTGCTGAGGTCAGTACCTAAGCATTCAGCTCTGTGTCATAGTTTAAATCTATTTGATTCTGTTCTGTTTTAGAAGGAAAGAACAGAGAATGTCTGTTTCCTTCTCTGTTAAGAAGGAAAAAACGGGCGCCTGGGTGGCTCAGTCGTTAAGCGTCTGCCTTCAGCTCAGGTCATGATCCCGGGGTCCTGGGATCGAGCCCCACATCGGGCTCCCTGCTCAGCAGGAAGCCTGCTTCTCCCTCTCCCACTCCTGCTCCCCCTGCTTGTGTTCCCTCTCTCGCTGTCTCTCTCTGTCACATAAATAAAATAAAATCTTAAAAAAAAAAAAAAAAAGGAAAAAAATCTCATGAAAAAGCAATGACGACAAGAGTCAAAGTATGAAGAGTGATATACCCTTAAATATCTGGAAAATTTAGCTTTCTTTGTGGTGCTTCTGTAGTACACGCATTACAAGTTTCCTAAATTCCTTGATACCTTAACCAACCTAATCAACCTTAACCAACCAATACCTAATGGGGAGGGTAAGTGGGAGTGGGGGCAAGAGAATCTCAAGCAGGCTCCACGCCCAGGACCCCGAGATAATGACCTGAGCCGAAATCAAGAGGCAGGTGCCCCTGGATACAGGTATATTTTAATAACATGCTTTTCATTTCTATTCTTGAAGATTATAGAAACATTGAACAAAGGGCAAAATGTTACAACAGATCTTGATGAAGGTTTTGCTTGCAATGTAACACATGATAGATGCTCTAGAAGGAAAGCTGAAAGTCTATTCAGAGGGCAGCAACCCAGAAAGGATGAGCTGTATTGCAAAGTATCTTCTACTGATCAGCTTTTCTGTTGGGATAGTATCCTATAATGTTCAAAAAAGAGTGGTACTTGTCTGTCTTCATTTCCTGTTCACTCTCCTGTTTAAAAAACTGATAAAGTTATTAATAAGTGTGCCATTATAAATGTAGTATGGAAAAACAGGAAAGGGAAAAATAAAGCACCCTAATTTTCACCTGTCAAAAATAATCACTGTTTAATGTGCATATATACACACACATACTCGAATTGTGATTAGTCATTACTAATAATTTCTGTTTAATTTTTAATATCATAATTGTCCATGTTTATCTTCATAAATTCTTAATAAATTAACTCTTGTTTATTATGATAGAAATTCATATATTTTGTAAAAACCTTGAAAAATGTAAAGAAAGCAAATCATCCTGCTTCATGGGCCAGGTATAATCCCTTAATAAAGTATTTTGAGATACTGATCTTTTTTTATGCGTAGAAACACTTTACTTTTCTACTGGATTTCATATCATGAACAGTTTTGATTTGTAAAAGAAAAGGACAGTCCATTTGCCTATCTGCCCAGTCCATTCTAGACCAGTTCTGCCATGATCCTGGGTGGGCAGCTTGCCATGTGACCCTTCTCTGACCACTGAGGTTTGGATCGGGTGGGGGACCCCTAAGCCAGGCTTGGTCATTTGGATACCCCCAGAAGTTCGATATTGGGTCACAGATTCTGGTTCATCTCTGTTAGACATTTGAACAAGAAACTGATCTAGAGCTGGAACCATTTTTGTGGTCACATAAAAACCAAATAGAAACAAACCAGCCTAGTGAGAAGTAAAAGAATGAAAGCAAGTCCTGAAGCTGGGACCCTATGAAGGCTCAGCGCAACTCAGGATAAACGACTCTGGCCCTCAGCTCCTGAGGTCCATCACACTCCCAGCTGGTCCTGGGAGTCCAAGGAACACCCTGTTTCCTTCTGTTAAAGGTTTCTTTTAAGTCATTTTGATTGGGTTTCTGAACCTTGCTAACAAATAAACCCAAAAATCCCTGATTAAGACACCCAGATAACTAAAAGTCTTCATGGAAGATCATTTATTTTTATTTAAAAAAAATTTTTTTAAAGATTTTATTTGAGAGGGTGAGCAAGAGTACAAGCAGGGGGAGGGGCGGGGGAGAGGGAAAAGCAGACTCCCTGCTAAGCAGGGAGCTGATGCAGGACTGGAACCCAGGACCCTGATACGACCTGAGCTGAAGACAGCTGCTTAACCAACTGAGCCACCCAAGCATCCGGAGATAATTTTAATATAGGTTGCACAATATTCTATGGTGTATGTTCCCATTGTTAGTCGTTTAGTTTATAGTTTGTCACCACAAACACTTCAGTAAACATCCTTGGACATAATAGCTTTGCTCACTTTGTAGAATTCTTTTCCTTCATTCAATTCCTGAAAGTAGGATGAATGAGACAAAGGGGTAGGCACATTTTCTAAGGCTTTTGATTCATTTGCCGGATTGCCCTCCAGAAGGGTTATACTAATCTGTGCCTTCTGTTAGCAGTCTGTGAAAATGCCCGTTTTTCCATACCCACATCAAACCTGGGAATTATTCTTTTGCACATTTGACAATCTGGTGCATACAAAATGAGTCTTTTTTAAGGGGTTTTAGAAGAATACTTTTGCTGCCAAAGTTGAACATCTACTTGCATGTGAATTGGTCATTTATAATTCTGGTTTTGTGAACAGCTATGCTCACGTTTTTCTGGATTTTTCTTTTAGATTCTTTTAAACAGCAGTGCCCTTTAAAATTAATAGGGGGGCTGTATATATTAAATTTTAGATGCACATGCTCTTTGACAGATCAATTCCAATGTGTAGTATTTAAGCTGGAATTATAAAAATATGTGAAGATACTGTTCTCTGCAGCATTACTTACTGTGGGCAAATAGACACACATATACACACGTCCTATGAAACGATAGGGATAGTTAGGTAAATTGGTGTGCACCCGTACAACGGAAACCATGAGGCTGTTAAAAAATAAGCTGATACGGAAAGATCTCCAAACTATGTTAACAGAAGAGGCTGAGGTGTAAATTCATGTTGTGAGCCCATGAGTTTGAAAATATATAGCTACATATTCCCTAAACGAATGTTTATTGAGTGCTACTATGTGGCTGGTAGTGTCCTGGGGAAACACACGAAACATTAACAACGGTTAACTTTGGGGATGGGGTACTTTTCATTTTATAGTTTCTAAGCAACTTGATTTTTATTGGGCACACATAATTACATATTTAAATTTTAAGAACTTGTGCTGCTTGCTAGATTGTCATTGTTCGTCTAACCAGCAACCTGAGGGTACTAAAAAGGGAGTCTCGGCTTTGCCATCTTGTTTTTGTTTTTTTTAAGATTTCTTATTTATTTCACAGAGGAAGACACAGCGAGAGGGAACACAAGCAGGGAGCCCGATGCGGGGCTCGATCCCGGGACCTGGGATCATGACCTGAGCCGAAGGCAGGAGCCTGACGACTGCGCCGCCCACGCGCCCCTGCCATCTTGTTTTTAACGGAAACAATTCACAGAGGTGAAGGGCCTGCTCGGGTCTTCGGGACGCGCCTGCGCAGGGCGGCGGCGGGGGTCCTCCCGGCGCACTAGAGAGACGGGCGGCCTCGATCCTAGAGAGGCCGGGGCCGCGTTCCTAGAAAAGCCGCTACTCGGCTGCCCGAGCAGCGGAAGAAGCTTTGGAGATGCGGCCGCACCGCCGCCCGGGACCTGTGGCGAGGCCGCCGCGTCTTTGCTGAACACGATTCTTGAGCTTTTGGTCCGCTGACCAGCAGTCGGACGCGCACGTATTGCGCGCCCGCTTGGTGCCTCCGGGGTGCTTCGGGCGCCGCAGGTGCCCCTCCGTGCCTTCTCCGACCGCCGTGCTGCGCGGACACCAGGTGGGAGCCGGGCTCCTGGGGCTGTGTGGACGGGGCCTCCGACCTCGGGGGCCGGGAGCCGGGCTCGCTGGGGCTTGTGGACGGGGCCTCCGACCTCGGGGGCCGGGAGCCGGGCTCGCTGGGGCTGTGTGGACGGGGCCTCCGACCTCGGGGGCCGGGAGCCGGGCTCGCTGGGTCTGTGTGGACGGGGCCTCCGACCTCGGGGGCCGGGAGCCGGGCTCGCTGGGTCTGTGTGGACGGGGCCTCCGACCTCGGGGGCCGGGAGCCGGGCTCGCTGGGGCTGTGTGGACGGGGCCTCCGACCTCGGGGGCCGGGAGCCGGGCTCGCTGGGGCTGTGTGGACGGGGCCTCCGACCTCGGGGGGTAGGAGGGGGTGGGAGCCGGGCTCGCTGGGGCTGTGTGGACGGGGCCTCCGACCTCGGGGGGTGGGAGCCGGGCTCGCTGGGGCTTGTGTGGACGGGGCCTCTGACCTCGGGCGGGAGGGGGGGTGGGAGCCGGGCTCCTGGGGCTGTGTGGACGGGGCCTCCGACCTCGGGGGCCGGGAGCCGGGCTCGCTGGGGCTGTGTGGACGGGGCCTCTGACCTCGGGGGCCGGGAGCCGGGCTCCTGGGGCTGTGTGGACGGGGCCTCCGACCTCGGGGGGTAGGAGGGGGTGGGAGCCGGGCTCGCTGGGGCTGTTTGGACGGGGCCTCCGACCTCGGGGCCGGGAGCCGGGCTCGCTGGGGCTTGTGGACGGGGCCTCCGACCTCGGGGGCCGGGAGCCGGGAGCCGGGCTCGCTGGGGCTGTGTGGACGGGGTCTCCGACCTCGGGGGCCGGGAGCCGGGCTCGTTGGGGCTGTGTGGACGGGGCCTCCGACCTCGGGGCCGGGAGCCGGGCTCGCTGGGGCTGTGTGGACGGAGCCTCTGACCTCGGGGGCCGGGAGCCGGGCTCGCTGGGGCTGTGTGGACGGAGCCTCTGACCTCGGGGGCCGGGAGCCGGGCTCGCTGGGGCTGTGTGGACGGGGCCTCTGACCTCGGGGGGTGGGAGCCGGGCTCGCTGGGGCTGTGTGGACGGGGCCTCTGACCTCGGGGGGTGGGAGCCGGGCTCGCTGGGTCTGTGTGGACGGGGCCTCCGACCTCGGGGGCCGGGAGCCGGGCTCGTTGGGGCTGTGTGGACGGGGCCTCCGACCTCGGGGCCGGGAGCCGGGCTCGTTGGGGCTGTGTGGACGGGGCCTCCGACCTCGGGGCCGGGAGCCGGGCTCGCTGGGGTTTGTGTGGACGGGGCCTCCGACCTCGGGGGGGAGGGGGGGTGGGAGCCGGGCTCGCTGGGGCTGTGTGGACGGGGCCTCCGACCTCGGGGGCCGGGAGCCGGGCTCGCTGGGGCTGTGTGGACGGGGCCTCCGATCGGGGGCCGGGAGCCGGGCTCGCTGGGGCTTGTGTGGACGGGGCCTCTGACCTCGGGGGGGAGGGGGGGTGGGAGCCGGGCTCGCTGGGGCTGTGTGGACGGGGCATCTGACCTCGGGGGACGGGAGCCGGGCTCGCTGGGGCTGTGTGAACGGGGCCTCTGTCTTCCCGGGGCAGGAGCTGGGCTCGCAGGGTCTATGTGGACTGGGCCTCTGACCTCGGGGGCCGGGAGCCGGGCTCGCTGGGGCTGTGTGGACCGGACCTCTGACCTGGGCGGGGGGGTTGGGGGGTTGCTGGAGCCGGAGAGGGACTGGATGGGCGCGGTGGGTCAGGCTGGCTCTCACGGGAATGGGCTGGAGAACAGAGGGGTTTCCTCCCTCTGGACATGAGGTGTAGGGTGGCGTTTGCGCTGGGACTTGGGAAATGTGCCCTCCTAGAAGGGCAGTCCTGGCCATGAAGGACAAGGTGGGTGGGAAAGAGCCAAGCAGGTCAGCATGGCAGTGACGTGAGGAGTTTGCAAAGGGGGTAGGGACTGTGCCTTTTATTTCGGGGTTTCTAGGGGATAGGGACTGTGTGTTTTATTATGGGGTTAGCGTT
Source organism: Halichoerus grypus (assembly GCF_964656455.1). Classification (NCBI taxonomy): domain Eukaryota; kingdom Metazoa; phylum Chordata; class Mammalia; order Carnivora; family Phocidae; genus Halichoerus; species Halichoerus grypus. The sequence goes on from NC_135720.1 coordinate 143,886,372, forward strand.
GTGCCTAGAAAATAATGACATGCTCGGTAGTTTATCGAATGACAGACAAACCAGTAAAAACCCAGAGAAAGTTTGAATCCAGTCCAAGGAGCAGTTGAAACCCTCTTTTTGGTGAGGGAGATGTGTTGAACATGGTCCGAATGGTGCTTTAGGAAATATTAATGCAGTGATGATAGAGTGGCCTGTGGGGCAGGGATACCACATAGAACATTATTGTAGTTGTGAATGTCCATGGGAATAGGGAATAAAAGGGAGGGAATGGCTGCAAGAGGTGTTTTGGAGGAAGGATTGACTGGACTCCGAATGACTGTGTAGAGAGGCTGGTTTTTGTTTTGTTTTTTAAAGATTATTTATTTATTTGACAGAGAGACAGGGAACACAAATGGGGGGAGTGGGAGAGGGAGAAGCAGGCTCCCGGCAGAGCAGGGAGCCCGATGTGGGGCTCGATCCCAGGACCCCAGGATCATGACCTGAGCCCAAGGCAGACGTTTAACAACTGAGCCACCCAGGCAGCTGAGAAGCAGGTTTTAAGCCTGAATGCATGGGGGATGGTGGTGATGCCAAGGGAAATGGGGAGAACAGTGAGTACAGCTTTGACAGGACTCCGGTTTCAGCTTGGGATGTGTTGAAATTACGACCCAGGAGAAGCTGGAAGGCATCCTACTGGCATTTCAAGATGTGAGTCAGGAATGTAAAGGCGAGTTGGAGTCAGCCAGAGATTTGCGTATTCTTGGAATAGAGGTATACTGAAATTGGGATTAATGAGATCACAAAAGGAGAGAGTAAGAGAGAGAGAAAAAGAACTTGAAGTATGTGTTTCAATTTTCTATTCTTATATTAAGTTGAAACCCCAAACTTAGTGCCTTAAAATATCCTTAGCTTATTATTTTTCATGATTCTGTGGGTTGACTGGGCATTTCTACTGGTGGAGTTACTGTGGTTGCGATCAGCTGGGAGTTAGGTGCTGCTGGACTTCAGTTGGGGCCCCTGGGTTCCAACCCACATGACCCAGCATGGCCAGCTTGGGCGTTCTCACAGCGCAGCAGGCTCACGGCAGTGTGCCAAGGACTGCTACGCACTTCCTCTTGCAAAGCCATTTCTGCCATGTTCTCTTGGCCAAAGCAAGTCCTAGGTCAGCAGATTCAAGGGAAGGAGAAATAGACTCCACCTCCTGATGAAAGGAGTGACAAAATCTCATCTTAAGAAATTTTAGGGGACAGGAGACTTTGGAAACCGTCTACCTCCCCTGCATTTGAGGTGGAATATTCTGTGGGAAGTACACAGATGAGAGTATGTTTGGCTCTGCCATGGATAAAATTCTCTTCTCTCCAGCTGAAGTAGAGGCTGCTCAAGCATCCTTATTAACCCTGCTTGCCTCACACCCTTTACTTTCCATCCCTTACCTCCTGGCTCAACCCCCTTTGGATTCAAGATAGATTTCTAATTAATCTCACTGGTAACACTGGCAAGCAGGCTCAGTTTCTGAGCATAACTTACAGTGGGGACAAAAATAAAAGTATGTTTCATGGAATTTTGAAGCTCTTGTAACTTACACGTTACAGATCCATTCTTATGCCTCGGATGTGGAAAACCATTTTTGAAGTGTAGACCTGGGCTAAATGAATCTTTTCCTTTAAGCCTTTAAGCCAGCATGGATGAAGCTTTGCCAGGCTGCGCACCTGAAAATGGAGATAGCCTTGTCAAAGTGAAGGAGGAGGACCCCACCTGGGAGCACATGTGGGGCTCATGGGAGAGCAGCCGCCAGGCTCAGGAGCTTTGCCGCCTGCGATTCCGGCGGTTCTGCTACCAGGAGACATCTGGGCCCCGCGAGGCGCTGAGCCGGCTCCGGGAGCTCTGCCGTCAGTGGCTGCGGCCCGAGACGCACAGCAAGGAGCAGATCGTGGAGCTGCTGGTGCTGGAGCAGTTCCTGACCATCCTGCCCGAGGAGCTGCAGGCCTGGGTGCGGGAGCGGCACCCGGAGAGCGGGGAGCAGGCGGTGGCTGTGCTGGAGGATCTACAGAAAGACACAGGAGACCCAGGACAGCAGGTTGGGGAACACTTGTTAATTTTTAACTTTCTATTTTTAAATAATTTATAACTGACAGAAGTATCTGGGAACGTAGCACAGAGAAGTCCTGTATCCTCTTCACCCAGATTCACCAGTTGTTAACGCTGTGCTCTGATGTGCGCCCTCCTGTGCGAGCACTATCCCTCATCCTCTCCGCATATGCATAGGTCTGTGTATCACACACACACTCATGCTTTGTGTTTTCTTCAACCATTGAGAATTATCTGGGGACGCCATACTTCTTTATGTAGGAACACTTCAGTGTTTAAGATGTATTTCTGAAGAACAAGCGCATTCTTTTGTATAAACAGAATACAAAGATCAAGTTTTAGGAAATTAAAATTGTTATGTACTGTTATCTACACAGTAGTCCTTGTTCACATTTTGCCATATCATCCCAGTAGTGTTTTGTGTTTTTTTTTGGCGATTTTATCCTGATCCAGGATATAGTCCAGCATCACACGCTGCATTTAGTTGCCTTTACTTTAGTCTCCTTGAATCTGGAACAGCTGCTTGAATCTGGAATAGTCTTTCTTTGTCTGTCATGATATTGATATTTTTGAAGAGTACTAACCAGTTACCTTATAGAATGCTCATAAATTTGGGTTTGTCTTCTATTTTCTCATGATAGAATGCAGCTTGTGCATTTAGGCTAGAATCCCACAGAAGCTATGCATTCTCCTTAGTGCATCACATCACGAGGCACATGGTGATGGCTTGTCCCATTACTGATGAGGTTAAAGTGGGGTCTGTCAGATTTCTGTATTATAAAGTTACCATTTTCCCCCTTGTAATTAGTAAGTAATCCTTAGGAGAGGTTTTGAGATCACGTACATACCCTGTTCCTCATTAAAGTTCCATCCACTAGTGTAAGCATCCATCTGGGTTTGTTCTGTTTTCTTTCTGGGCAGAGATTCTGTGTCTGCCTTGTCTCTTGTTTGCCATGATAACCCCAGCATGTAGAACAAAGTCTGAGTCTCAGTACATGTGCAGTCCTTGTTTACCACATGGATGAATGTCTCTGTGTTGCTCATTTGTCTTACTTGTTGCTTCTTTAAAAGACAACGTGGGGGCCATCTGGTGTTCTGGGAGATGTCCCTAAATGCTGTTCAGTCTGGTTCCCACCAGGATGCCTTTTCAAAGTGAATCTTTTGTCCTCAGGCTTCTGTCTATACTCAGGGACAGGACATGTACCCACTGGTGACAGAATATCAAGGAGCCTCTTTGGAGTGTCAGAGCCTCCAGCTCCTGCCCAGGGTAACCACCTTGAAGTGTGAACCTCCAGAGCTCTGCCAAGGGAACCCCCCAGCAGTGAGTGGTGAGTGCCGGTGGGTGTTCGGCGTGGACGCTGGCAGCAGACACTGACAGGTGCTTGGGTGTCTGTGTCCTCCACTTTTTATATTTTGTTTTTTCTTTGTCTCACCCTGTATCTAAGCAAGCTTCTAAGGACATTTGGAATTATAAAATGTTGGAATCTTAAGATCTTCTTGTCCAATACCCTTCCCAGTAGTTGGGAAACCAAAACTCAGGTTGTTTAATGACTTGTGCAGGGCCGACAGCGGCAGAGCAACATCTGGAATTCAAGTCACCTGACCTCCTGACCAGAGGTGTCTCTGCTACATACCTCCGCTCTACACCTCTAATTCGATACTTGTGGGTGTTTTAAATATTTATGTGGTAGCTTTCCACAAACTTACCTTTTTCCCGTAGTAACATTTTCTTCAGTATCTTCCCCGCCTCTAATCTTGTGTCATTTTAAATGCAGCTTTGGGCTTAAGCAGGTTCTCTGTGTTTTCCATTTGGAATGCAGTCTCCTGTGTGCAGGGCTCCCCCACTTTCCATCTTCAGGCTTCACCTCCAGGTAAACCAGCCCAGCTGTTGGTTATTGTTTAGCTCTGTGCAGGCCTCTGGCAATAGGGTAAGCCATGCAGAGAATACAAAGTTTACAGTCTGCAGATGGATTGAGAACAGAAAAAGTACACAGAAAGTTCAAAGAGGAGACCTTAGAACTCCACAGTGCAGTGTTTTTCAACCTCTGGTGAGGGGTGCTACTAGTTTTTCCCCAGAAGTTGTTGAAAACTTGACTCTCCTCCCTGGAAATTGCAGGTACATGCAAAATTATGCATACGATTTCAGAGGGTACATGATTTACCCCAGTCATGGTTACCAATCACCACGTTGGTAATCTGTGAATACTAATATTTTGACAGTAAGTGTAGAATAAATGGTTCATGTAATAAAATCATCAGAGAGAGATGAAATGTATAGGGCTCATATTACTTAAGGTGTTTACCATATCATGTAGCATAAATAGACCTTGATATTTCCCTACTTACATGGCTGATGGTTCTATCATATTTCTTCAGCTATGAAAAACGAGCATTACATAAAGCCCCAGAATGGTTTGTTTATGTGAAGAAGTTGAGAGATGGTAGAGAGCCCTATAGTGGGTAGACACTCCTACTTACCTGGAAGACAATGAACATTCATCTGCTGAAAGCGATTTCATTTTGACTGGAGATGGGAGAGGGGTAATGAATGGAGGTGGGCAGTTGTCAGAATGGTGATGATAATTGACCAAAAGATAGCAGCGGTCGTAGGATATGAGATTGTTTCATGTAAGTAAATGCTTAAAAGTTGCCTGAGATGGCTCATAGAACCAGACCCTGGGGCACTCTGGGCAGAGTGGTGGCCTCCGGTGGTTTCCTGCATCCCCACAGGGAGGCACCACCGCTGTGGTGTGTGTGACTGGGATGACAATGCTCTCTGGGCCCTCAGGAAGCATGCCTTGGCATTTTCAAGTGCTTTTTAAAAAATATATATCCTTTTAGCTCCTCCTGAATATTCTAGAGACTCTAGCTAAAGGCCTGCCTACCAGTTATAATCCCAGCACATTTCTCCAGGTTACCTGAGACCACATGAACTAAAGACCAATTTCCCAGGCTATTGGCATCCCCTCTTCCTGTGCTGGTATTTTCAAGGGATAGTAAGTCAACCAGCATGGCAAAAGGGTAGGTAGGGTTTCTTTAACAAGAATGTGGGGAAGAATGGGGAGATCACGTGGAAATATCTTGCAGGGTTGTTAAAGTTTGGACTCTCATTAAAAAGTTGGGTGCTGGGGCATCTGGGTGGCTCAGTCAGTTGAGTTTCTGCCTTTGGCTCAGGTCATGATCTCAGGGTCCTGGAATCGAGTCCCACATCAGGCTCCCTGCTCAGCGGGTAGTCTGCTTCTCTCTCTCCCTCTGCCCCTCCCCCTGCTCATGCTTTCTCAAATAGATAAATCTTTTTTTTTTTTTTTAAAGATTTTATTTATTTATTTGAGAGAGAGAGAGAGAGAGAGAGCGCACGAGGGGGTAGGGTTAGAGGGAGAAGCAGACTCCCCGCCGAGCAGGGACCCTGATGTGGGACTCGATCCCGGGACTCCGGGATCATGACCCGAGCCGAAGGCAGTCGCCCAACCAACTGAGCCACCCAGGCGCCCTCAAATAGATAAATCTTAAAAAAATAAAATAAAATTCTCTCTTTATGATGACTTTTTGCCATTTTAATTACTATGTGTCTTGGTGTGGACCTCCTTAGGTTGATCTTTTGCCTCCTGTATAAGATTTTATTTGAGAGAGCAAGAGGGAGCACGAGCTGGGGGAAGGGGCTAGGGGAGAGGGAGAAGCAGACTCCCCGCTGAGCAAGAAGCCCAATGCAGGGCTCCATTCCAGGACCCTTGGGGTCATGACCTGAGCCAAAGGCAGAGGCTTAACCAACTGAGCCACCCAGGTGCCCCAAGAGGCTGTTTTTGATTTGTCTCCTTTTTCCTTTGTTTTTTAAATTCCACATATGAGTGAAATCATATGGTACTTGTCTTTCTCTGAATTATTTCACTTAGCATTATACTAATCTAGAGATCCTTCCATGTTGTTGCAGATGGCAAGATTTCATTCTTTTTTATGGCCGAGTAATATTCCGTTGTAGAAACATACCACATCTTCTTTATCCATTCATCTGTGGATGGACACTTTGACTGCTTCCATAACTTGGTTACTATAAATAATGCTGCTTAAACGTAATGGTGCCTATATCCTTTTGAATTAGCGTTTTCATATTCTTTGGGTAAATATGCAGTAGTGTGATTCCTGGATTATAGAGTAGGTCTGTTTTTAATTTTTTGAGGAACCTCCATACTGTTTTCCACAGTGGCTGCACCAACTTGCATTCCCACCAACAGTGCAGAAAGGTTACTTTTTTTTCCTATCCTCACCAGCACTTGTTTCTTGAGTTTTGGATTTTAGCCATTCAGACAGGTGTGAGGTAGTATCTCATAGTTTTGATTTGCATTTACCTGATGATGAGTGATGTTGAGCATTTTTTCATGTATCTGTTTGCCATCTGTATGTAATCTTTGGAGAAATGTCAGTTTGTGTCTTCTGCCCATTTTTTAATTGGATTATTTTGTTGGTGTTGAGTTGTATAAGTTTTTTATATATTTTGGATATGTCATTTGCAAATATCTTCTCCTATTCAGTAGGTTTTCTTTTAGTTTTGTTGATTGTATCCTTTACTGTGCAGAAGCTTTTTACTTTGATGAGGTCCCAAAAGTTTATTTTTGCTTTTGTTTCCCCTTGCCTCTGGAGACATATAAAAAAATGTTACAGACGATGTCAGAGACATTACTGCCTGTGCTTTTGTCTAGGATTTTTGTGTATGGTGTCAGAAAGTGTTGCGTTTCCTTCTTCTATATGTGGCTGTCCAATTCTCCCAGCACCATTTGTGAAGAGACTGCCTTTTTCCCACTGCATGGTCTACCTACTTTGTCGAAAATTAATTGACCATAAAATCGTGGGTTTATTTCTGGGATCTCTAGTTTGTTCTGGTGACTTATGTGTGTATTTTTGTGCCAGTACCATACTGTTTTAATTAATACAGTTATGGAGTATAGCTTGAAATCTGAGATTGTGACACCCCCAGTTTTGTTCTTTTAAAGATTGCTTTGGTTATTTGGGAACTTTTGTGGTTCCATACAAATTTTAGGATTATTTGTCCTAGTTCTGTGAAAAATACTGTTGGTACTTTGATAGGGATTGCATTAATCTGTAGATTTCTTTGTCTGGTAAGGATATTTTAACAATAATTCTTCTCCCACTACATGAGGATGAGTATCTTTCTGATTGTGTCATTGTCAATTTCTTTCACCCATGTTTGATAGTTTTCGGAGTACAGGTCTTTCACCTCCTTGGTTAAGTTTGTTCCCAGGATTTTATTATTTTTGGTGCAGTTGTAAATAGGACTGTTTTATTAATTTCTCTTTCTGCTACTTTGTTATAAGTGTATGTATAGAAATGCAGTGGACCACTGCATCTTGTGACCTTACTGAATTCATTCATCAGTTCTCATAGGTTTCTGGCGGTCTTTAGAGTTTCCTCTATATAGTATCATGTCATCTGCAAATAGTTTTCCTTCTTCCATACCAATTTGGATGCCTTTTATTTCTTTTTCTGTTCTGATTGCTGTGGCAAATACTTCTAGTACTATGTTGAATAAAAGTGGTGAGAGTAGAAATTCATGTCTTGTTTCTGATCCTAGGGGAAAAGCTCTAAGGTTTTCACCATTGACTGTGATGTTGGCTTTGATTTTTTCATATATGGCCTTTATTAGGGTGAGGTATGTCGCCTCTAAACCTTCTTGAGGGTTTGTATCATGAATGAATGTTGTACTTTGTCAAGTATTTTTTCTGCATTTATTGAAATGATCATGACTTCAGTCTTTTTGAATTTGTAAGACTTGTTTTGTGGCCCAATATGTGATCCATTCTGGAGAATGTTTTGTGTGCACTTGAAAAGAATGTATTTTGCTGTGTTAGTATGAAATGTTCTGATTATATCTGTTAGATCCATCTGGTCCAGTGTGTCATTCAAAGCCACTGTTTCTTTGTTGATGTTCTGTTTGGATGATCTGTCCATCGATGTACGTGGGGTGTTAAAGTCCTCTATTATTATCGTATTACTATTAATTAGTTTCTTAATGTTTGTTATAATTATTTTAAATATCTGGGTGCTCCCATATTGGGTACATAAATATTTACAAATGGTATGTCGTATTGTTGGATTGTTCCTTTTATTATTATGTAATATCCTTCTTTGTCTTGTTTCAATCTTTGTTTTCAAGTATATTTTGTCTGATAGAAGTGTTGCTACCCACTTTTCTTTTCACTTCCATTTGCATGATAACTGCTTTTCCATCTCTTCACTTTCCATCTGCATGTGACTTAGGGCTAAAGTCTCTTGTAGGCAGCATATAGATGGGTCTTGCTTTTTTATCCATTCCATCACTCTGTGTTTTGATTGGAGAGTTTATTCCTTTTACAATCAAAGTTTATTGATAGGTATGTACCTAGAGCCATTTTGTTACTTTTTTTTTTTAAAGTTCTTTTCTGCTCTCTTGCTTTCTTCTCTCATGGTTTGTTGAGTTTCTTTAGTGAGATATTTGAATTCCTTTCTTTGTTTTTTGCATATCACTGGTTTTTGATTTGTGGTTACCTTTAGGTTTGTGTATAACATCTGCATATAGCAGTCTATATTAAGTTGATGGTTGCTTATGTTTAAACCCATTCTTTACTCCTCGCCCCCTCCACATTTTTGGTATATGGTTTCATACTTTACATCCTTTTATTTTGTGAATTCCTTGGTTGACTTTTATAGATATACTTAATTTTACTCCTTATGTCCTTCCTGCTTTTCTTACTCCTGAGTGTGGTCTTTCCTTTCCACTCAAAGAATCCCCTTTAACATTTCTTGTAGGGCTGCTTTAGTGGTGCATTCCTTTAACTTTGTCTCAGAAACTCTACCTCTCCTTCTATTCTGAATGATAGCATTTCTGGATAGAATATTCTGGGTTGCAGGTTTTTTTCTTTAAGCATTTTGAATATATCATGCTACTCCCTTTTGGCTTGTATAGTTTCTGCTGAAAAATCAGCTGATAGCCTTATGGGGTTTTTCTTTCTATGTAATGGTTTTCCTTTTGCTGCTTTTCAAGTTCTCTCTTCATCATGAATTTTTGCCATTTTAATTACTATGTATCTTTTTTTTTTAAGATTTTATTTATTTATGAGAGCAAGAGCGAGCATGGGCCAGGGGGAAGGGTAAAGGGAAAAGCAGACTCCCCACTGAGCAGGGAGTCTGATGCAGGATTCGATCCCAGGACCCTGAGATCATGACCAGAGCAGAGGGCAGACACTTAACTGACTGAGCCACCCATTACCATGTATCTTGGTGTGGATCTCCTTGGGTTGACTTAATTGGGGGTTCTCTCTGCCTCCTGGATTTGGATTCCTGTTTCCTTCTCCAGATTGGGGAGATTTTCAGCTGTTACTTATTTAAAGAAATTTTTTGCCCTCTTTTCTCTCTCCTCACATTCTGGGATACCTCTGATGTTCGTGTTGTTATGCTTGATCTATTATCATTATTTATTACTTTGTTCTTTCTGTTCAGCTTGATTACTTTCCATTCCTCTATCCTACAGGTCACTGATCCATTTTTCTGCTTCCTCTCCTCTACTATTTATTCCCTTTGGTGTATTTTTTTTTTAATTATTATTTTTTTAAGACTTTATTTGTGAGAGAGAGAATGAGAGACAGAGAGCATGAGAGGGAGGAGGGTCAGAGGAAGAAGCAGACTCCCTGCTGAGCAGGGAGCCCGATGTGGGACTCGATCCCGGGACTCCAGGATCATGACCTGAGCCGAAGGCAGTCACTTAACCAACTGAGCCACCCAGGCGCCCCCCTTTGGTATATTTTTAATTTGTTTTTCATCTCTGGTTCTTTTTAGGTTTCTTGTCTCTTTAAGGGTCTCACTGAGATCCTCCACTCTATTCTCAAGTCCAGTGATTATCTTTATGATCACTACTTTAAATTCTATCAGGCATATTACTTAACTGTTTCATTTAGCCGTCTTGCAATTTTGTCTTGTTCTTTAATTTGGGATGTATTCCTCTGTCTCCTCATTTTGTCTCTGTGTCTATTTCTGTGTTAGGAAGGGCAGCTATGTCTCCTGCTCTTGTAAGTAGTGGCCTTATGAAGAGTCCAGGAGTGCCTGCAGTGCAGTGTTCCCTGTTCATCAGAACATGGTACTTCACTGGGGGTCTCTATGTTGTGTGTGCCCTAGGGTTGTGGGTGAGCTGCGTTTGCCTTCAGTGTAGTCCTTTGCAGTGGCTCTCTTTGCCTGTTGTAGCCTGCGTTTGGTCCCTGTGTTAGTGGGCCAGTCTGGGGCTGCCTGGGGCTTGAGTTGAGGCAGTTCGGGTGTTTGCCAAAGATGCAGTGGCACCAAATTGCAGGGTGCTCTCCCTGTGTTGTCCCCCAGGCAGCTTGTGTCGGCAGGTGGAGCTGCCGTCAGACCCGATGTCTGCCCCCCGTCTGCTGCTGGGGCCACATCAGACTGGTGTGCGTTGTTCCCTTGCCGTCTCCCTGGGGCAGGATTCACTTGGGAGTGGTGCTGGCCCCTGCTGGGGTTGCTTGCACACTGCCAGGCGTGTGGCCCAGGCTTGGATAGGCTCTGGCTAATGGTGCACGGGAGGGGGCAGGGTCGTGGTGTTAGCAGCTTCTGGGTAGGTTGGCTGTGGGGGGTGGCCTGGAGCCCCCCCTTTAGAAAACTCCTGCGACAGGCTGGATAGGGGAGTCCCCTGAGTGTGTGGACGTGGCATGTGGTGTGGACCGTGCAGGTCCACAGCAGGAGGGGACTGCAGCTGCCCAGAACTCCGTAGGTGGTGGGGATGGACGGGGTGTGGCTGTAGAAGGGGGGCGGGGGGGGTGAGGCTTGCTGTTACCGTTTTGGGTGGTGAGTGCTGCACTACCCTGGCTCCCACACGTCTGTGGATCTAGGCTGGGCTGAAGCAGAGGAAAGCGGAGCCTGCCAGCGCTTTTGTTCTTGAAGTCTCCCAACGATTCCTGTCCCTCCAGCATCGCTCTGAGAGTAGTAAGCAAATCTCCCTTCCATTTACCCCAGGCAGTTCTCAGACTGCGCTTGTGTGCTGTATCCCAGTGGGGCTGCCTGCGGTGCGGTCTCTTGAAGGCCGGGGACTCCTTTTCCTCTTGCCCTCCCTTCTCAGAGCCCAGCAGGCTGATCTTTAAAGTTCCAGCTTAAGCACTGCTGACTGTATGAAATTCGGCTGTTCTGGTTTTCAAAGCTGGAGGTTATGGGATTCATCCCTCCCCCCCGCCCCCACCCCCACAGGCTCCCCGGTGTGGGGGGTCTGTTTCTCTCCCCTCTCCCTCCCTCCTGCAGACAGTCCCGAGGGTCAGTTTGCCTCCTGACTTGCACCTCCAGCTTCCTGTCTTCTTTGATGTGGCCTCTTCTCTACATTTAGCTTGTGGAGAGTCTGTTCTGCCAGTCTTTGGGTCATTTTCTGGGTTCTTTACACTGAAGGGGGTTATTATCTAGTTGTATCCATGGGACCAGGTGAGCTTAGAGTCCACCCACTCCACCATCTTCCCTGGATGGCTCTTGACTTCTGTTTTTGCACTTAGCTCTGATCCCCCTGAATCTGCAAGGATAAATGGAGAGGAGGATCTGGACTTGGGATTATTTGGAGTTGGAAACAATCTTTTTAAGCAGCAGCACGGTACCCGGCACTGTGCAATCACCCTTCCTGTTTTGATCATTGTGGGTCCTTTTAGAATCAGCAGCTTCCAGCATGGCGGATTGCCAGCATCTACCGCCCGCACAACATGGCTTGTGTGTGTGTGTGTGGGGGGGGTACATTTCCCAGAGTGCCACCCCTACCCCCCCCACTGCATCCACGCACAGCCGCCGCCACTTTCCGCTCCTGTTCCCTCGGTTCTCTTCCGCTTTCCTGTCTCCCCTTGCCGGGTACCTCTACTCTGCTCAAGTTTCCCTTTAGCACTAGCTTCTTCCTCCTGTTTATTTTCATCTGTGACTTTAAAGTTTGCTTTATGTGATGGGGCGCCTGGGTGGCTCAGTCGTTGGGCGTCTGCCTTCGGCTCAGGTCATGATCCCAGGGTCCTGGGATCGAGTCCTGCATCGGGCTCCCTGCTCCACGGGAAGCCTGCTTCTCCCTCTCCCACTCCCCCTGCTTGTGTTCCCTCTCTCGCTGTCTCTCTCTCTGTCGAATAAATAAATAAAATCTTTAAAAAAAATAAATAAAGTTTGCTTTATGTGAAAGTGCATCACTATAAAGCACTTGAAGAGTTCGCAAGCACTCAGTCGTGCGGGTGGGAGGCCCTACAGTTTTAGAACTAGGATTCCGGACAGATGGGGACAGTTGTGGTGTTCCGTCTCAGACAGTGTTTCATGCACATCAGAGGCTGTGCAGGCTGCCCCTCCCCCCCCAGAGGGCACTGCTCCCGGCTGTCGTGGCTCATGCGAGACTCTGGTCTCCTCCCCCGACAGGGCCTGCTCCCCCGGGACCAGCTAGAGGCAAGGACGCAGCCGGGTCCCAGGTGAGGAGGGTGCCCAGCTCATGGGAATGTGGTGGGTGGCAGCCCTCTTTCCGGCCACCTCCTCCTCGCCCTTCACCTGGGGGAGCTTTTCAAGCAGCTCCGCCCCTCTACCTCCACCTTGGAACAGGTGTCAGGCCACGGATGCCTCCTGCCGGGGGCGTGTGAATGACGTGCTGTTGCCTATTCTATGCCGTGTTTAGCCACATGTCAAGTATGAGAGGGAAGGGCCAGTTAGACCCTTGCATTCAGAAAGTGCCTCCACTCTTAGCTTTGGGGGCCTCTGCCTTGTCTCCCCTACCTGGCCTCCGGGATTCTTCCTTTCTATTCTTGGTGTCCTTGCACAGACCTAACATTTATGATGGTAACGTTCATTCTGTGTATCCAGCGCAAAACTTCACATCACCACAAATGGACCTTTTTTTTCCTTAATCTCTCAGTGGTTCACTCATTTTCCTAGTCATTTAGTTAAAAAATAATTATGTCTTCCATTAAGTCCTGTGTTGCTGAATCAGTTTTATCAAAACATGGTCCTTGTGGAGTCCTGTCTTCACTTGGTCCTTTTTTGTGACTTCTAATTAGTTCTTAATTTTGTGAAACTCAGTGCCTTCTATTCTTAACAAATACTTTATCTTTATGAAAATAATTGTAGAGAAAATAAAAGTCACCTGTACATGTTTTTAAATCAATATAGTTGATGATGTGGGTGGAACTGTGTCCCCCTGAAAGATATATTGCAGCCCCAACACTGCAGGTACCTGTCTGTAGGTGTGATGAAGGTAAGATGAGGTCATTCTGGATGTGGGGGGGGCCCAGATCTGGTGAGTGGTGTCCTTAGGAGGAGGCCGTGTGAAGGCAGACACTGCAGTGACGCATCTACAGGCCGGAGGACACGGATTCCTGCCAACCGCCAGCAGCCAGCGGGGCAGCGAGGACGGTCCCCCGAGACCCTGAGAGAGAGCACGGCCCTGCCGAGGGGCTGCACTACTGCTCTGGGGGGGGGTGTCCACGCCCTTCACAACGGGACCCCCCCCATCCTTACCACAGGGAAGACTACGAAGCTGTCTTTTGCCTTTGCAGACATCGGTGAAGACTGAGGAAGAAGCCGCCCAGGCCCTTGTGGCAGAGCAGCAGCCACCTCGGAGTCTGGCTCCTGGGGGCCCCTGTGGGGACTTCACTCAGGGGAAGGTTACAAAAGTCCGTCTGATGGGTGAGGGCAGCCTCTGGCGGGTCCCGTGTCTGGGCGCACCGTGTCCCGTGACTCTGACTTGGCCCTTGGGAGCCGACATTCCCTGCGCACCATCGCCCTCCCCTCCCTTCTCTGTCCTCTGCCTGCAGGCTTGTCTCAGCCCTTACCATTTCGCATCCCTCCCCATCACATTATCTTCTTCTGTCACTAATCACTCAGCTTATTGATTCTTATCTTCTCTGCTCATCCCTCCACATTCCCTGAATCCCTCACGGCTCCTTTGCTTCCATTTTCTTCCCTATAAAGGGTTCCATGTAATTGTCATGTTCAGACATCTCTTTGTGTCTGGAAGCCCCACACACTCCTCTGCCTGATCCCTTCTTTATCTCAGAGACGTTCTCTTCACACTCTGAGAAGAATATTATCCACATATTATTTTCTTTAAATACAGACCTTGGTAGACCCTCTCCCCAGCTAATTGACCTTTCGTGTATTATCTTCCCACACTGTGCCAGACTTTGTAGGACCGCTGTGACAGCACTTCTGGGACACCCGATGATTATGTTAATTTGAAAATCCCGTTCCCAGGGCGCCTGGCTGGCTCAGTAGAGCAGGTGACTCTTGATTTCAGGGTTGTGAGTTTGAGCCCCACGTTGGGCGTAGAGCTCACTGAAAAAGAAAATCCTATTCCCTGCTCTGGAGATTTTTTCCCCTTTCTCAGTTCAGGCAACAGATGACATTTAAATTATTGTATTATTTTAGCTGAAGAAGTTGTAACTAAAGATGGATTATTTAATGCAAAGAAAGAAACTTCTCAAGAAATGGAGCACGGTGCTGAGGCCCCAGGAATACCCGACAGGTGAGTGTCCATGGTTGTAAGTGGAACAGATCCTGCAGCTGTCGGAACAGATTGGAATGGAACCAGAGAAACCAACTGGTCTGGAGCTGCTTCCCTGGGATAATGTAGGAAAGTAACTCTCACTTCTGTGATCACAGGAGGTCCCATGCCACGGTGACCTACCATTATCCGCATTACACAAAACCTTCAGTCGGTGCACAGGTGCCTCCAAGAATCTGTTCTAAACAGAAAGACTGTTTACCTTGCCTGGTCACCCTTCCCTGAGCGCCCTTAGGTCTTTGAGGAGCTACAGATAAGCCAGAAAAGGCGGAGAATTTAGACGAGTGTGAGGCCCGTCATGGCAGTGAGGAAAGACCTAGCATTAGGAAAGTAGCTGATGGCGCAGATATTAAAGATAGTAGTAGGTACTTAGTAAGTGCTGGTTGTGGGAATGAATGAATGAACATGGAGCACAGATACTCCTAAAGCAGGACAGGAGGGACCCAGTCAGAGGCAGAGTGTTAGGTTTGGGTGAGGCAGTTAACTCCTCGGAGGTGAGAAAAAGAGGAGAAAGGAAACAGTATGGGATAATTAGCCTGGCACGCAGGGCAGTGGTGGGGACATTTGTTCAGGGCAGGGAATCGGAGCTAAATCTTAGTGAAAATGGAAATGTCTTGAAGCTTAAGAAAAGTGAAATTTTTCATAAAGCCCAGAGGCCTGAGCCAGGCTCCCACTAAAATAACATTTTATGAAGTCATTGTACTGGCACAATAGGAATCTGGTGGTGTGCCTGTCAGGGACATTTAACGTTAGTGCCCGGAAACCTGACTCCCCGTGTCTTCATCCCCCCACGGCCCCCGCCAGCCACACAGTTTCTTCACCACCTTTTCCCACTACTCACTCCCCTTTCCTTCTTCCACCATTTTGGGCCATGATGCATGTCCATTATCAATATCTGTGTGTAAAATACGCACTTTTGCTTTATGTGAATGCTTTAAATTATTTAAATAGTATTATATTATCACTCAGCATCACGTTTTAAGACCTGTCCGTATTTCTGAGTACTCACAGCTGCCACCTAGTATCTGTGGGGCAAACCTCTCACGGCCCGCCTATCACTTCCCCAGCGGTGGTCACCCAGTTGCCTGCAGGCCCCCTCAGGAGGAACACTGCTGCGGGGAGCAGCCTCTACTCCATGCCCCTTGTGTGAGAACTTCTCTGAGACAAATAGGAACAGAATTGCTGAGTCCTAGGATGTGTTTTTACTAAATTTATGCTAAATGGACTTCTGAAAACAATGCACCAGGTTCATACTCGCCAGCATGTGTCATTATCCAGTTCTCCTAGTCAAGGATCCGGGGCTGCTTTATCCACCCAGGCCCACAGGATGGTCCCTGCAGCTCTACCCATGTTCATTCCTGGTTCCAAGAACAGACGTTTTCCCCTATTTCTCACTGGCTGAAATGGCCTCCGAGGACCACGTCCGGCCGTAAGAGAGGCTGGGGGAACTGAGTATCAAAAAGGGATTGTTAGGACTGGCTTAGACCCGTTTGTGGCC
Source organism: Halichoerus grypus (assembly GCF_964656455.1). Taxonomy (NCBI): domain Eukaryota; kingdom Metazoa; phylum Chordata; class Mammalia; order Carnivora; family Phocidae; genus Halichoerus; species Halichoerus grypus. The sequence continues at coordinate 143,902,463 of NC_135720.1, forward strand.
TTTACCAGGACAGGCGGCTGCCTCCAGGAGAACTGGCTTTCTGACGAGCTAGCAGGAAGAGGCACGGGTGCTGGCAGGAAAGTCACAGTCTGCCACTCTCCCCGAGCAGATGATTAGGGAAACTTTCTCAGGGTGTCACAGGCCACGATGAACTAGACAGAGGTGTGGGTCAAGAATCAGTGATGAACCGATGGGATAGGCCCAGAGAGAGTTGTGTTGAAAAGACTATTTTCTAGGCACATTTTTGTAAGTTCCAGCTTTCGAATGGTTTTTCCTTTGTTCCACCCATTCAGCAAGCCTCTTGTCCCTCTTACGCAGTCCTGTGACCGCAGACAGCCCACCGTCCGTAGGTGCCGTGAGGGCACAGCGCAGGGGCAGAGCTGCAGTGCAGCGGGCGTCTGAGGAAGACTCAGGGACCAGGCGGGAGTTTGCTGGCTGCAGAGGAGGTGGAAGGGAGAGAGGCAGAGAAGTGAACATGCCGGCACCCGGAGGGGACTGGAGAACTAGGAGAGGAGTCACAGAAGGCAGGCTGTGTCAACGAGCAGGTTTCTGCCTGAGGAATTTGGGGTCCTCTCTGGAGTAGGAGAAGAGGCTGTGGGATTGAAGCTTTGAGAAGAATGATGAAGATATGAAATGTGGGGAACTGGGAAGAAAGGGACGAGGGGGAAGGAGGACTCCAGACAGGGTGGTGACCAGCTGAATCTCGGAGACCAGCACGGTTAGCAGTGATGGTCGCCCTGGTGCTGTGGGCTCTGTGGCGCCGCTCACCCTGGGCAGAGGACTGGAGAAGACCCAACGATGGGTTCCACCCCGGGCTGAAGTCTGGCTGGTCTGGTGCTACAGAAGGTCACTGGGGCAGGTGGTTGATGATCCTGGCCAGAGAGGGGCTAAGGTGATGGATTGTGGGGTCAGTTGACTGAGTAGGAAGGGAAGTGGAAGCAGGAGGGAAGGGAGGAGTCCGTGAGATGGAACGGCAGGGGTGGAGCCGGCTAGACTGAAAAGATGCAGCACGACGGTGGCATCCGCACAGGGTCCCTGCAGTTGAGAACATTAGGGAGCTCTACGAACGGTAGGGAATGTTGAATGGGCCATACGTGCACACTGGAGACACCCAGGATAAATGCTTTACAAATAACTAAATATATGTAGTATAAATTGTACTCTTTTCAGTGCTTTTCCCTGTTGTGTCCTCTGCAACTAGACTATTGACCAATGGGACATTAGTGAGTGAAATGCAAATTTCTCAAATAAAAAGAGAAGCCTGTGTATAACACTTTTCATCTTGGTAACTTTAGCTTGCTTCCTCGTAAACCCCATAAAAACCAGTTCAACGGCAGTAAGTTTGAGTTTCTCTTAAGTTTCTCCCCAGAGCAGTGTGTCCAACAGATGAATGTAGAGCTAGGAAAGACTTAATCCTTCCATGTTCAGAAATTCTGAGAGCGGTGTGAGGGAGCCCAGTAAATAACAACCCCTTGCCTTGTCCAAGTTTAAAACCAACTGATGGAGATACAGGAGTAAAACAAATGATTCTTGAAACCTCGGCTTCATTACTGACGGAAGCTTGGCTAGGAAAGGAGCAGCACAGCAGACCTTCCCCTACACAGCCCTGCCTGACACAACTTGGAGCATCTGCCACTTGCTTCTGAAGAGGAGGGAGGTGCTGCATGAAGATGCCCAGGTTCCTTCTTTCAGATTCCACAACTAGTTGTCTTGAGGAGTGAGACCATGCTAGGGAGAGGCCAGAAGTGTTAGGTCCTAGGAGTGAGGAGCAGGTAATCTCCACACAAGACTACTTAGGTGTCATCAGATTCATGTCATAGTAAGACTAAGGATTTTTATAACCTGTTTTTTTTTTTTTTTCATTCCTAGAGATTGTGTGCCCCAGCCACCTTGTACTTCTGTCTGTACGGAAAGGACAGTTGCACATTTGAACACTCTGAAGGACCGTCACCCGGGTGACTTGTGGGCCCGAATGCACATCTCATCCTTGGAATATGCTGCTGGAGACATGACCCGAAAAGGGAGAAAAAAGGACAAAGCTCGAGTGAGTGAACTGCTACAAGGCCTTGCATTTTCTGGTGACTCAGATGTGGAAGAAGATAACAAGCTTGAGGCCCACCATGCTCAAAAAAAGCTAAAGATGTCAAATGTGCCAGAGAAGAATTGGACCAAAAGAGACATTAAACCCAACTTCCCAAGCTGGTCGGCACTGGATTCTGGACTTTTGAATCTCAAGAGTGAGAAGCTGAACCCAGTAGAGCTCTTTGAGTTATTTTTTGATGATGAAATATTCAACATGATTGTCAACGAAACCAATAATTACGCATCTCAGAAAAATGTCAATTTGGAAGTCACAATTCAGGAAATAAGGTGTGTGTTTGGTATCTTGCTTTTGAGTGGATTTGTGAGGCGTCCCAGAAGGGGAATGTATTGGGAAATCTCTGATGCTGATCAGAACCTGGTTAGAGATGCAATTAGAAGGGACAGATTTGAATTGATTTTCTCATACTTACATTTTGCAGATAATAGCCACCTAGATCAAAAAGATAAGTTTACAAAATTGAGGCCTCTCATAAAGCAAATGAATAGAAATTTCCTCCTGTATGCTCCCCTGGAAGAATACTATTATTTTGATAAGACAATGTGTGAATGCTTTGACAGTGACCAATTCTTGAATGGGAAACCTATTAGAATTGGCTATAAAATTTGGTGTGGCACAACCACACAGGGTTATCTGGTGTGGTTTGAGCCCTATCAAGAAGAATCAACAGTGATGGTGGATAAGGATCTAGATCTTGGTTTAGGTGGAAATCTAGTGATGCATTTTGCTGATGTTCTTTTAGAGAGAGGCCAATATCCCTATCACCTGTGTTTTGATAGCTTCTTTACAAGTGTAAAATTGGTGTCAGCCTTGAAGAAAAAAGGAGTGAGGGCAACAGGAACAATTCGTGAGAACAGGACTGAAAAATGTCCCCTCATGAATGCAGAACATATGAGAAAAATGAAGAAGGGCTATTTTGATTTCCGAGTCGAAGAAAATGAGGAGATAATTTTGTGTCGTTGGCATGGTGATGACATTATCAGTCTATGCTCCAATGCTGTGGGCATAGAACCAGCCAGTGAGCTAAGTTGTTCTGCCGATGAGGAGGACATCCATCAGATAGCTCAACCATCTATAGTGAAATTGTATGATGAATGCAGGGAAGGTGTAGCTAAAATGGATCAAATCATTTCCAAATACAGGGTGAGAATAAGAAGCAAGAAATGGTACTCCATTTTGGTAAGCTACATAATTGATGTAGCCATGAACAATGCATGGCAGCTACACAGAGCCTGTAACCCAGGTACCTCTCTAGACCTGTTGGATTTTCGGAGATACGTTGCACATTTCTACTTGGAGCACAATGCTAATCTGTCAGATTAAGGCAGATAAAATGAACACAATGCCAATATTAACAAGACAAAAAAATTACAAGTACAAATCAGATTGTACCCTTCCAAAGCAAACCTGATGTATGTAATGGAATTTTAAGTAATATTTTTACTATGTAGAATTTCAAAGACTATTATAACAAGTAATTTTTTAAATTATCTGTAAAAATGTTGAACTTGAGTGCCACCTTTTTCTATGACTAATTTTTGGTGTGAGACGTGAGAAATCATTTGTTAAATTGATTAATTTGTGCCCTGAAAGAATGAAATTGTGCCTCTTTAGTTTTTTGTGGAGATTTTTAAAAATGCAAGCACTGTCATAGTAACCATAGGACGATGCTGAATCTACAGCTGAAAACTGAGGCAGAGCCCATGACATAAGGATGATCTAAGAAAGACCTTAGGTGATAAGAGGCTGATGACCTCAGTGTTGGTATGAAACTGGATCAGATGGTGGGCAGGAGAGAAGGGCCAGGCAGGGGCGCTGGAAGGAGTACTATAAAGGAGAAATTGGAAGTGAAGTACCTCTGAATACTGAAATGAAAGGTGTATCCTGTTGGGACTGTGGGAGTTGGCAGAGGCAGCTAAGAGTAAAGAAAATTGAGGAAATAGGAAGCAAATCGGGTAACAATAGCATCTTCAGGAGAAGAAAGGAAAAAGTCAACAGTAGGATGAAGTTGACATAAAGCCCATGGTGAAAAACCTGTATGCCAACAAACTGAACAGCCTAGAAGAAATGGATAAATTCCTAGAAACACATAAACTACCAAAACTGAATCTGGAAGAAATAGAAAAGTTGAACAGACCCATAGCCACCAAAGAAATTGAATCAGTAATCAAAACTCTCCAACAGACAAAAGTCCAGGACCAGATGGCCTCACAGAGGAATTCTACCAAACATTTAAAGAAGAGTTAGTACCAATTCTACTCCAAAATATTCCAAAAAATAGACGAGGAAGGAAAACTTCCAACAAATCATTCTATGATACCAAAGCTAGATAAAGACACCACAAAAAAAGAAAAGGGAACTAGAGGCTACAGCACAGAAACAGGGATGATTGGGCCTTGTGGCCCCTTATTCACACTAAAGTAGAGGTGATAGAAATAGGGCAGCAGTTGCAGGATGGAGCAACATGCACGAGAGCTGGCTCATCTGAGAATACAAGCAGACTGCCTGAGCACTCTCCCAGGCTGTCGACTTCAGAGCAGTCTGTCTGGGACTCCCACCCCCCAAAACAAGCCACCTCTTTTCATTGCCAGATCTCACATAATCTTGGGGCAAATCTCACGAGATCCCAGCCCAAGTCCCATGAGCTCTTGGGCCATATCTTGTGGGAACCTGGTAGGACAGGGAAGTCCCTAGCTAAGCCTCCTTTGTGCACGATAAGTAGGTCGTGATGAATACAAATGCAAAAATCCTCAACAAAATAGTAGCAAACTGAACGCAACAGTATATTAAAAAAAACCATACATTACTATCAAGTGGGCTTAATTTCCCAGATGCAAGGTTGGTTCAATATTCGCAAAAACAATCAACATGATCAATAAGAGAAAGGAGAAAAACCATATGATCATTTCAATAGATACAGAAAAAATATTTGACAAAGTACAACATCCATTCATGATAGAAACCCTCTGCTAAGTAGGTCTAGAGGGAACATATCGCAACATAAGTAAGGCGTAATATGAAAAATCCACAGCCAACACAATACTCAATGGTGAAAAACATAGCTTTTCTCCTCAGATCAGGAACAAGACAAGGATGTCCACTCTCACCACTGTTATTCAACATAGTACTGGAAGTCCTAGCCACAGAAATTAAACAACATAAAGAAATAAAAGGCATGCTTATTGGTAAGGAGTTAATAAAACTCTCCCTGTTTGTATATGACAGGATACTATATATAGAAAACCCTAGAGACTCCACCAAAAAAAAATTTTTTTTAAAGATTATTTATTTGACAGAGACACAGCGAGAGAGGGAACACAAGCAGGGGGAGTGGGAGGGGGAGAAGCAGGCCTCCTGCGGAGCAGGGAACCTGACGCAGGGCTTGATCCCAGGACCCTGGGACCATGACCCAAGCCAAAGGCAGATGCTTAACAACTGAGCCACCCAGGCGCCCCTCCACCAAAAAACTTCTATAACTGATAGATAAATTCGTAAGGAAGCAGGATACAAAAGCAATATACAGAAGTCCATTGCATTTCTATATAGTTGTAATGAACTAACAGAAAGAGAAATTAATAAAACAGTCCACCAATTGCTCCAAAAATAATACCTAGGAACAAATTGAACCATGGAGGTGAAAGACCTGTACTCTGAAAATTATACTGATGAAAGAGCTGAAGACAACAAAAATGAAAGGCATCCCATGCTCATGGGTTTGAAGAACAAATACTATGCAAAGCAACCTACAGATGTAATGCCATTTTTATCAAAATACCAACAGCATTTTTCACAGAACTAGAAAAAAATCCTAAAATTCCTAAACAAAAGACCCCAAATAGCCAAAGCAATCTTGAAAAAGAACAAAACAGGAGGTATCACAATTGCAGATATCAAGTTATATTACAAAGTAGTAGTAATTAAGGGGACCCTATTCCAATCGGTCCCCTGAACTGAGCTGGGTGTCTACCAGACCACTCTGAACACCCACGAAATCAGCGTGAGATGTAAGAAGATATATCTGGATCTCTACAAACAATATCCCAGGCAGTTGGTTTCGAGGTTTGAAGCGGGGAGCCATGATTCTGTGGACAGATATTGGAAGATAAACGGAAGAGGGAGGGAGACTTCGGGATCCTGCACCTCGGGTGTGCGAAAGCCTCCTGTGCTAGGGACGGGGCACAGGCTTGCAGACCGGTAGCAGTGGGGAAGGGACTTTAGGGCAGCCCCCCGGACTGGAACCTGGAGTGGCAGGGCCATGCGAGTGAACTGGGGGCAGCTGGTGGTTTTAGAAGCACAAAGAGCAGAGATGTGCCCTGACCTGGAGGCGAGGACGGGGACCGCTGCTAAGGGGTGCACAACCCAGGACCCTGCAGTTTATAGCAGCACAGACAGAAACAGAGATAGTGTGCCCTGGAGAGCTCAGTGAAGAACAGACTGAGATCTCTGCTTTGAGGCAGAGGATTGGAAACGATCTCTTCTGCTCTCTCGGAAGAGACGTGGAAAGTCACCAGGGAAAGCCGCCAGAGAACAAAAGCCCCAAAAAACCAGTTTTCACTGAGCCCACCCACCCCCCACAGGAGGCAGGGTGACTCTGCCCAAACAGGGCTGCCTGAGTAACAGCACAGCAGGCCCCTCCCCAGAAGACAGGCTGGGAGAACAAGAGACCAACGACCCTAAGGTCCCTATAAAACAGGTGTGTCTTGCTCGGGTTGTAGTCAATAATTTGGACTCTGTACATTCCCTTAACCACCCCTCAACAGAATGACTAGGAGGAGGAACCCCCAAAATAGGAAAGACTCAGAGACTGTGACTTCTGCCACAGATTTACAAATGGCTACAGATACAACCAAGATGTCAGAAATGGAATTCAGGCTAGCAATTGTGAAGACAATAGAGAGAATGGAGAAATCGATTAATGGCAACATAGAGTCTTTCTAAGGGCAGAAAAGAAAGATGAACTGGCAGAACTTAAAAATGCTATCAATGAGGTCCAATCTAATCTAGATAATCTAACAGCTAGGGTAAGCGAGGCAGAGAACGAATTAGTGATCTAGAAGACCAATTGATAGAAAAGAAGGAAAAAGAGGAGGCCAGGGAAAAACAACTGAAAATCCATGAAAATAGAATCAGAGAAATAAGTGACACCATGAAACGTTCCAATGTGAGAATTATTGGGATCCCTGAGGAGGTGGAGAGAGAGAGTGGACTAGAAGATATATCTGAGCAAATCGCAGCTGAGAACTTCCCTAATCTGGGGAATGAAACATTCACATCCTAGAGGCAGAGAGGACCCCTCCCAAGATAAAGGAAAACAAGCCAACACCCCGGCATGTAATAGTAAAACTCGCACATCTTAGAACCAAGGAAACCATCTTAAGGGCAGTTAGGGGGAAGAGACTCCTTATGTACAGAGGGAGGAACATCAGAATAACGTCAGACCTATCCACAGAGACCTGGTAAGCCAAAAAGGCCTGGCAAGACATATTCAGGGTACTAAACAAGAAGAACATGCAGCCAAGAATACTTTATCCGGCACAGCTGTCATTTAGAATGGATGGAGAGATGCAGAGCTTCCACGACTGGCAGAAACTGAAAGAATATGTGACCACTAAGCCGGCCCTGCAAGAAATATTAAGGGCGGGGGTTCTGTAAAAGGAGAAAGACCCCAAGAGCGATATAGAAAAGAAATTTACAGGGACAGTCTATAAAAACAAGGTCTTCACAGGCAACATGAAGACAATAAATTCATATCTTTCAATAATCACTCTCAATGTGAACAGCCTAAATGCTCCCATAAAACGGCACAGGGCTGCAGATTGGATAAAAAGACAGGATCCATCCATATGCTGTCTACAAGAGACTCATTTTGAACCTAAAGATACATCCAGACTGAAAGTGAAGGGATGGAGATCCATCTTCCATGCCAACAGACCTCAAAGAAAGCTGGGGTAGCAATTCTTACATCAGACAAATTAGATTTTAAGCTAAACACTGTAGTTAGAGACACAGAAGGACACTATATCATTCTTAAAGGGTTTATCCAACAAGAAGATCTAATAATTGTAAATATCTACACCCCCAACATGGGAGCAGCCATCTACATAAGCCAACTGTTAACCAAAATAAAGAGTCATATTGATAACAATATGTTAATTGTAGGAGACCTCAATACTCCATTCTCAGCAATGGACAGATCATCTAAGCAGAAAATCAACAAGGAAACAAGAGCTTTGAATGACACACTGGACCAGATGGACCTCATAGATATATACAGAACATTCCACCCTAAAACAACAGAATACTCATTCTTCTCGAGTGCACCCGGAACTTTCTCCAGAATAGACCACATACTGGGTCACAAATCAGGTTTCAACAGATACCAAAGATTGAGATTATCCCCTGCATATTCTCAGACCATAATGCTTTAAAACTGGAACTAAATCACAAGAAAAAATTTGGCAGAAATTCCAACACTTGGAAGCTAAAGAACACTGTGCTCAAGAATGTTTGGGTCAACCAGGAAATCAAAAAGGAACTTAAACAGGGGCGCCTGGGTGGCTGAGTCGTTAAGCGTCTGCCTTCAGCTCAGGTCATAATCCCGGGGTCCTGGGATTGAGCCCCCCATCAGGCTCCCTGCTTGCTGGGAAGCCTGCTTCTCCCTCTCCCAGTACCCCTGCTTGTGTTCCCTCTCTCGCTGTCTCTCTCTCTGTCAAATAAACCAAATCTTTAAAAAAAAAAAAAAAAAAAAGAACTTAAACAATTCATGGAAACCAATGAGAAAGAAAACACATCGGTCTAAAACCTATGGGATAGTGCAAAGGCGGTCCTAAGGGGGAAATACATAGCCATCCAAGCCTCACTCAAAAAAGCAGAAAAATCCCGAATTCACCAACTAACTATACACGTTAAAGAACTAGAGAAAAAGCAAACGACACCTAAGCCACGCATTAGAAGAAAAATAATTAAGATCAGAGCAGAGATCAATTAATTAGAAACGAGAAACACAGTAGATCAGATCAACGAAACTAGAAGCTGGTTCCTTGAAAGAATTAATAAGATTGATAAACCACTGGCCAGACTTATGCAAAAGAAAAGAGGACCCAAATTAATAAAGTTATGAATGAAAGGGGAGAGATCATGACTAATACCAAGGAAACAGAAACAATTATTAGAAATTATTATCAGTAACTATATGCCAATAAACTGAGCAACCTGGATGAAATGGATGCCTTACTGGAAACCTATAAACTTCCAAGACTGAAACAGGAAGAAATTTGCAACCTGAATAGGCCAATAACCAGTAAGGAGATTGAAGCAGTGATCAAAAACCTCCCAAAAAAAATGAGTCCAGGGCCTGATGGATTCCCTGGGGAATTCTATCAAACATTCCAAAAAGAAATAATACCTATTCTCCTGAAGGTGTTTCAAAAAATAGAAACAGAAGGAAAGCTCCAGACTCATTCTATGAGGCCAGCATTACCTTAATCCCCAAAGCAGGCAAACACTCCATCAAAAAGGAGAATTTCAGACCAATATCCCTGATGAATATGGATTCCTAAATTCTCAACAAAATCCTAGCTAATAGGATCCAACAATGCATTAAAAGGATCATCCACCATGACCACGTGGGATTTATCCACGGGATGCAAGGGTGGTTCAACATTCACAAATCAGTGTGATAGAACACATTAATAAGAGGAGAGAGAAGAACCATATGGTCCTCTCAATTGATGCAGAAAAAGCATTTGAACAAATAAAGCATCCTTTCCTGATTAAAACTCTTCAGAGTAGGGGCGCCTGGGTGGCTCAGACGGTTAAGGGTCTGCCTTCGGCTCGGTTGTGATCCTGGGGTCCTGGGATCAAGCCCCACGTCTCCCTCTCCCTCTGCCTGCTGCTCCCCCTGCTTGTACTCTCTCTGTCAAAAAATAAAAAATCTTTAAAAAAATAAAAATAAAACTCTTCAGAGTGTAGGGATAGAGGAAACATTCCTCAATTTCATAAAATCCATCTATGAAAAACCCACAGCGAATATCATCCTCAATGGGGAAAAGACGAGAGCCTTTCCCTTAAGATCAGGAACACGTCAAGGATGCCCACTCTCACCACTATTGTTCAACATAGTACCAGAAGTCCTAGCAACAGCAATCAGACAACAAAAAGAAATAAAAGGTATTCAAATTGGCAAAGAAGTCGTCAAACCCTCTCTTTTCGCAGATGACATGATACTTTATGTGGAAAATCCAAAAGACTCCACCCCCAAATTACTAGAACTCATACAGCAATTCAGTAATGTGGCAGGATACAAAATCAATGCACAGAAATCAGTTTCTTTCTTATACACTAACAACGCAACTGTAGAAAGAGAAATTAGAGAAATGATTCCATTTACAATAGCACCAAAAACCGTAAGATACCTCAGAATAAACCTAACCAAAGAGGTAAAGGATCTATACTCTAGGAACTACAGAACCCTCATGAAAGAAATTTAGAAGACACAAAAAGATGGAAAAAGATTCCATGCTCATGGATCGGGAGAATAAACATTGTTAAAATGTCTGTGCTGCCCAGAGCAATCTATACCTTCAACGCCATCCCGATCAAAATTCCAATGACATTTTTCAAAGTGCTGGAACAAACAATCCTAAAATTTGGAATCAGAAAAGACCCCAAATCGCCAAGGAAATGTTGAAAAAGAAAACCAAAGCTGGGGTCATCACGTTGCCTGATTTCAAGCTATATTACAAAGCCGTGATCGCCAAGACAGCATGGTACTGGCACAAAAACAGACACATAGACCAATGGAACAGAACAGACAACCCAGATATGGACCCTCAACTCTATGGTCAAATAATCTTCGACAAAGTAGGAAAAAGTATGCAATGGAAAAAAGACAGTCTCTTCAATAAATGGTGCTGGGAAAATTGGATAGCCACATGCAGAAGAATGAAACTCGACCATTCTCTAACACCATACACAAAGATAAATTCAAAATGGATGAAAGACCTCAATGTGAGACAGGAATCCATCAAAATCCTAGAGGAGAACATAGGCAGTAACCTCTCCGACATCGGCCACAGCAACTTCTTTCAAGGTACGTCTCCAAAGGCTAGTGAAACAAAAGTGAAAATGAACTTTTGGGACTTCATCAAGATAAAAAGCTTCTGCACAGCAAAGGAAACAGTCAACAAAACAAAGAGGCAACCCACAGAACGGGGGAAGATATTTGCAAATGACACTACAGACAAAGGACTGATATCCAAGATCTATAAAGACCTTCAGAAACTCAACACCCAAAAAATAATCAAGTCAGAAAATGGGCAGAAGACATAAAGAGACACTTCTCCAAGGAAGACATACAAATGGCTAACAGACACATGAAAAAATGTTCATCATTAGCCATCAGGGCAATTCACATCAAAACCACATTGAGATACCACCTTACACCAGTTAGAATGGCAAAAATTGACAAGGCAAGAAATAACGAATGTTGGAGAGGTTGTGGAGAAAGGGGAACCCTCTTACACTGCTGGTCGGAATACAAGATGGTACAGCCACTTTGGAAAACAGTGTGGAGGTGCCTCAGAAAATTAAAACTAGAGCTACCCTATGACCCAACAATTGCACTACTGGGTATTTACCCCAAAGACACAGATGTAGTGAAAAGAAGGGTCATATGCACCCCAATGTTCATAGCAGCAATGTCCACAATAGTCAAACTGTGGAAAGAGCCGAGATGCCCTTCAACAGATGAATGGATAAAAAGATGTGGTCCATATATACAATGGAATATTACTCAGGCATCAGAAAGGATGAATACCCAACTTTTACATCAACATGGATGGGACTGGAGGAGATTATGCTGAGTGAAATAAGTCAAGCAGAGAAAGTCAATTATCATATGGTTTCACTTATTTGTGCAACATAAGCAATAGCATGGAGGACATTCGGAGAAGGAAGGGAAAAATGAAGGGGAGTAATTGGAGTGGGAGAAGTACCATGAGAGATTGTGGACTCTGAGAAACAAACTGAGGGTTTTAGAGGGGAGGGCGTGGGGGGATTGGTTAGCCCGGTGATGGGTATTATGTAGCACACCTATTGCACAGAGCACTGGGTGTTATACAAAAACAATGAATCATGGATCACTACATCAAAAACTAATGTACTGTATGGTGACTAACATAATAAAATTAAATTTAAAAAAAAACTTACAGAACTAAAAAAAAAAGTAATTAAAATGGTATGGTACTACATAAAAATACACACATAGATCTATGAAGGGAACAGAAAATCCAGAAATCATCCCACAATTATAGTCAATCTTTGACAAAGGAGAAATGAATATACAATGGGAAAAAGATAGTCTCTTCAACAAATGGTGTTGGAAAAACTGGGCCACTTTTTTTCATTTCTTTTAAAGATTTTATTTTTGGGGCATCTGGCTGGCTCAGTCAATAGAGCATGGGGCTCTTGATCTGGAGGTTGTGAGTTCAAGCCCCATGTTCGGTATAGACATTACTTTTAAAAAAAAATACACAGACACATGCACACACACACACACCCACACACACACACACATACTGATCAGTTTGTACTTCTACCCAGTTTGTATTTTTAAAAAATTATTTTTGAAAGCTTTTATTTTTAAGTAATGTCTACACCCAACGTGGGGCTTGAACTCACAACCCTGAGATCAAGAGCCACATGCTCTATTGACAGCCAGCCAGGTGCCCCCAGAACACTTTCTTTCACCATACACAAACATAAACTCAAAATGGATTAAAGACCTAAATGTGAGATCTGAAACCCTAAAAATCTTTGAAGAGCACAGAGGCACTGATTTCTCTGACACTGATTGTAGTAACATTATTCTCCTGAGGCAAGGGAAATAGAAGCAAAAATAAACTATTGGGACTACATCAAAACAGAAAGCTCTGCACAGCAAAGGAAAGAAGAAAACTAAAAGGCAACCTACTGAATGGGAAAAGGTATTTGCAAATGACATATCAGATAAAGGGTTAGTATCCAAAATGTTATAAAGTACTTATACAACTCAACATCAACAAAAGAAATACTCCAATTAAAAAATGGGCAGAAGACATGTACAGACATCTCTTCAGAGACCTCTGGATGGTCAACAGACACATGAAAAAAATGCTCAATATCACTCATCATTAGGGAAATACAAATCAAAACCATAGTGAGGGGCGCCTGGGTGGCTCAGTCGTTAAATGTCTGCCTTCAGCTCAGGTCATGATCCCAGGGTCCTGGGATCGAGCCCCACATCGGGCTCCCTGCTCAGTAGGAAGCCTACTTTTCCCTCTCCCACTCCCCCTGCTGTGTCCCCTCTCTCACTGTCTCTCTGTCAAATAAATAAATAAAATCTTTTTAAAAAATATTTAAAAAAACCACAGTGAGGTATTGCTTCACATCTCAGAATGGATGAAATCAACAACAACAAGAAACAACTGTTGGTGAAGATGTAGAGAAAGGGGAACCCTCTTAAACCCAGGGTAGTCCACACCAAGACACATAGTAATTAAAATGGCAAAAGTCAAGATAAAGAGAATTTTAAAAGTAATGGAAGGAAAACAGGTATATACAACAGAAACCCCCTAAAGTTATCAGCTGATTTTTCAACAGAAACTGTAGTCCAGAAGGAAGTGGCAAGATATATTCAAATGCTAAAATTAAAAAACCCTGTAACACACAATATTCTATCCAGAAAGTCTATCATTCAGGATAAAAGGAGATAAAAAGTTTCTGAGACAAAAGAAAGTTAAAGGAATTCATCACCACTAAACCGGCCTTACCAGAAATGATAAAGAGGACTCCGTTAGTGGAAAAGAAAGACCATAAGAATAGGAAAAGGAGGAAGCAAAAAAGCAGTAAAATTAAGTATATATATAAAAAATCAGTCAAGGGACTCAACAAAGAAGTGAAAGAAAAAAAATAATTGACACTCAACACCACAGAAATACAAAGGATTATAAGAGAATAGAATGAAGAATTATATGCCAACAAATTGGACAACCTAGAAGAAATGCATGAATTCCTAGAAACATAACTGTCCAAAGCCGAATCAGGAAGAAATAGAGAACAGAATAGATTGATTACCAGCAATGAAACTGAGTCAGTGATAAAAAAAACTCCCAACAAACCAACCAGGATCAGATGGCTTCATTGGTGAATTCTACCAAATCTTTTTTTTTTTTAAAGGTTTATTTTAGAGAGAGAGGGAGAGAATATGCGCAGGTGAGGTGGGGCAGAGGGAGAGAGAGAGAGAAAGAATCTCAAGCAGATTCTGGGCTGAGCTCAGGATCCTGCCTTGGGGCTCCATCCCAGGACCCTCAGATCATGACCTGAGCTGAAATCAAGAGTCAGACACTTAACCCACTGAGCTACCCAGGCTCCCCTACCAAACATTTAGAGAAAATTTAACACCTATTCTTCTCAAACGCCCCCCCAAAAAACAAAAAAGAAGAGGAAGGAAGGCTTCCAAAATCATTCTATGGAGTCAGCATTACCCTGAGACCAAAACCAGATAAAGACCCCACAAAAAAAAGAAGTACCGGCCAATATCCCTAATGAACATAGATGCAAAAATCCTTAACAAATTATTAGCAAACTGAATCCAAGAATATATATTAAAAAGCAGGCATCATAATCAAGTGGGATTTATCCCTCAGATGCAAGTGTGGTTTGATATTTGCAAATCAGTCAAGGTGATACCTCACATCAACAAGACAGAGGGAAACAACTGTATCATTTCAATACAAGCAGAAAAAGTACTTGACAAAGTACAACATCCATTCATGATACAAACCCTGGACAAAGAAGGTTTAGAGGGAAATACTTCAACATAATGAAGGCCATATATGAAAAAGCCAAAGCAAACATCACACTCAATGGTGAAAAAAATGAGAGCTTTTCTCCTCTGGTCAGGAACAAGACAAGGATGTCCATTTTCACCACCTTTACTCAACGTAGGAAATCCTAGCCCCAGCAATCAGAACAGAAAAAGAAATAAAGGCATCTAAATTGGTAAGGAAGAAGGAAACTCACTATTTGCAGGTATGACACTACATAGAGAAAACTCTATAAAGACACCACCAGAAAACCATGAGAACTGATAAATGAATTCAGTAAAGTCACAGAAAACAATCAATACACAGAAACCATTCCATTTCTATACACTTATAATGAAGTAGCAAGGAGAAGTTAAGAAAACAGTCCCATTTACACTTGCACCAAAAATAATGAAATACCTGGGAACAAACTTAATCAAGGAGGTGAAAGACCTGTACTGTGAAAACTATAAAATGCTGCCAAAAGAAACTGATGACACAAACACATTCCATGCTCATGGAGTAGGAGAATTATTCTTTTTTTTTTTTAAAGATTTTATTTATTCATTCGAGACAGAGAGAGAGCATGAGCAGGGGGAGAGGCAGAGGGAGAGGGAGAAACAGACTCCCCGCTGAGCCAGGAGCCAGACGTGGGGCTCGATCCCAGGACCCTGGAATCATGACCTGAGCTGAAGACAGACGCTTAACCATTTGAGCCACCCAGGCGCCCTTGGGAGAATTATTCTTAAAATGTCCACACTACCCAACGCAACCTATCCATCTCATGCAACCCCTATGGGGCGGTTGGGCGGCTCAGTCGGTTAAGTGGTTAAGCCTCTGCCTTAGGCTCAGGTCATGATTTCAGGGTCCTGGGATAGGGCCCCCTGTCCGGCTCAGCGGGGAGTCTGCTTTTCTCTTTCCCTCTGCTGCTCCCACCCCACCCTGCTGTGCATGCATGTGTGTGCGCACTCTCTCTCTCAAAATCATTTTTAAAGATTTTATTTATTTGAGAGAGATTGAGAGGACGAGTGGGAGGAGGGGCAGAGGGAGAAGCAGACTCGTCCCTGAGCAGGGAGCCCGACGTGGAACTCGATCCCAGGATCCTGGGATCATGACCTGAGCCAAGGGCAGACACTCAACCGACTGAACCACCCAGGCGCCCTAACAAAATCTTAAAAAAAAAAAAAAATCTAAAATTTGTGTGGAAGCACGTAAGTTTGTGAATAGCCAAAGCAACCCTGAAAAAGAACAAACTTGGAGGTGTTGAGATTTCAAGCTATACTCCATAACTGTAGTAATTAAAACCATATGGTACTAGCAGAAAAATACACACGTGAGTCACCAGAACAGATTCCAGAAATAAACCCGTCATTTTATAGTCAATTAATCTTCTTTCAACAAAGGAAGCAAGACTATCCAGTGGGGAAAAGTCTCTTCACAAATGTTGGGAAAACCGGACCACTCTGTTCACCGTAGATGAAAATAAACCCAAAATAAATTAAGGACTTAAGTGTGAGACAGGAATCCATCAAAATCCTACAGAACACAGGCGGCAACCTTTGTGACCTGGGCTGCAGCAACCTCTTGCCAGACACGTCCTTCAAAGGCAAGGAAACCAAAGCAAGAATCAACCCCCGGGACTACGTGGAGATAACAGGCTTCTGCACAGCGCAGGACACAATCTGAGACCAACGGCAGAGGCCGCCTGCACGATGAGCGCACGCTCCGGGCGGCGCGGGACCGCTCCGCACAGCAGGGCTCTGCCGGGCTTGGCTGCGGAGCATCGGGGCGGGGAGAGCGCGCCTGCGCCTGCGCCTGCGCCCTGACGAATACGCGCTGGCGGCCGCACGCGCGCTGCGCTAACCCAGGCCGGTGCCAGTCCCGCCGGCGAGCACACCCCCCCCCCCCACGGAGGCCGACCCCGGGGCACGTGGGCTTACACTGTGCATCAGCGGCCCGCAGAGCGGCAGACCCCGGCGGCAGCCCCGTCGTGGCCATGGCCGAGATGCGGGCGCTCTCCTTCCCGGGGTCCCCCGCGCTCCGCGCCGTCGCCCCAGAACCGAGACCCGCATTCACCCCGGCCGGAGGGGGCTCCCGCTGAGTGCAGCGTGGGAGCGGCAGGCAGCCGGCCGGCGAGGCGGCACGGACCTTCTGCCCGCGCACGTCCGTCCGCTTCCGCTGCCTCTCTGGGGGCTCGGAGGCTGCTTCGGCGCCCTGGCCTCCTCGCTAGCGGCCCCCCGCCCCCGAGGGCTAGAGAGTACCCCCTTTCCCTGCTTCCGCTCCCCCAGAATGGGACTTCCTGTTAGAGACAAGCCTGGCCCTTGCCCCACCCCACTCCTCACCTGCCACGAGAATGGGTGTCGTTTGGAGAGTCAGGAGCCCCACACCGTTGTCCTCCGACGGTGGCACAGAGACGGCAAGGAGCGCGTCCGCGCTCGCTCCGCTGGCGGGGACACACGTCACCCGCGCCGTCCTCAGCCTGCCCCCAGGCCGCTGCGTGGTCGCCGCGGGACCTTCCCCGACGCTGCACGTCCTCGGGTGCGCCCCGCGCCGCAGGCCGCCTGCCCCGGACATCTCCGGGGCGGGAGGAAGACCCGAGCTTTCCGGGCACTGGACAGGAAACAGGCGATGGGGCCTCCGTGAGCGCCAGACACCAACCGCATCAAAGCGAGGCCGAGCTGTTCACGGTTACGAAGGCCAGCGGGAAATACGCACGCCTTCCTCTTGTAGGGCTACCCCAGCACTTTGTACAGCCGCTTCCTTAAAGAAAGTAATAAAAAGGAGCATTCTGAACACAAAGGCATCAACTTCCCTGGTTGCCATGAGTCGTGCAGCCCTGCAGATACTAGAAGAGTAAAAAAAGCTCTGCAGCTTCCTGAAATGTCCTTTGTCTAATGATTTGTACTTTTTCTGTAAAAAACGAATATAGCCTTGCACCAAATACTCCCTCACCAGAGCACTGCCTTCCTTGTGCAGATTGTGTATTCTGGGCAGCAGTCCTAACTTGGGCTTGAGTAAAAAAACTCTTCCTTTTTAAAAGAAATTCTAAAAGGTTCATTTTTGCGTCAACATTTCTTGGCGCAGCTGTAGGATCTCAGAGCCACTTGCCTGCAAACACCTGGGGGGGCCTCGGGACCAGCATGGGCCCCTTACGCCCCTCTGACGCCTCAGCCCCTCACAGGTGTACCTGGTGAATTCTCCGGATATCCAGACCTGACTTTGACTTGAGCTGTTGAGGGTTACTGGTAATGTTCTCTAGGTGGGAATAACCTAGAAGGGGTTGTTTATGGGTCGTTTAATTTGGCGTTATACTAATTGATGTTATTAATATAAGGCTGGAATAAAATTTTCTGGCTGGAAAAATGAGAGACTGAATCATTCAGCTCAGAAGAGAGGGGACACTTGCTCCTTCCACGCACGTGGTGCTTTCAGATGACTGAGAGCCTAGCAGAAGTGTCTGAGGATATTCCTCCAGATGTGGAGCTCTCCCATAGGAACTTCCCACCTCATAAGGTGACTAATGATTGGCTTGTCCAGGGATGCACACATAAGGACGGGCCATCCAGTGTACTGAGCACCCTCAGTGGTCTTAAGCCTTGCTGGGAGAAACCAAGACACATAAGAGACACTCACATGCAGCACCCTCTTAATCCACATCTAATATCCTTAGATCTAACTCAAGCTGTAGTCTACAAATGAAACGGAAACTAAAAGGAACAGGGAACCGTGTTTCAAAACCCCTGGAAAACCAACAACTGCCTACAGAGAACTCTGGCAGACTTTATGAACAATGCATACAAGCTTATATGTGCAAGTACTTCCTAATGGGAAAATTTAAGGATAACCTGAGTCTCAGATGGCCCAAATGGGGTTCTTTTGTCATGTCTGAAAGCCAGCTATAAGACTAAGCAATCAGAAACGAGGAAACCATTTGGTTCAGTCAGTAAAGCCCCCAACTTTTGGGAGGAACCAACACTCACAGAGACACTCTGGGCTTCATGTGGTTTGTTTTTGCTGTAGCTTTTGGTATCTTTGCACCAAACAGGCCATGTTCTAATTGGAAAATGGAAAATAACTAATTAATAGATTCATAAATTATAATGCTATCTTAACGATTAATTTTAATAAAAGGGGGATATTTGGAAATTGGGTCTTTAATGTTTTCTTCACAAATATTAGTGAAACTGTTAGAGTAGGCAGGGAGGCTCTAACGGGATGCCCGGAGGCCAGCAAGGAGGCGGCCATGGGCAGCTGTGGGGAAGGTCAGAGGCCTGTCCTGGCAGCATCCATGAGAAGAGAAGCCGGATCCCACCAGACAGGTGCTCGATGGCTGCACCACGACAGGAAACCCCTGGTCAAATAAGAAAAAGGCACAAAATCCTGCTACCAAGAAATCCTCGCCTCCAATAATGAATATCCCACCCGCTTGTTAAGAACTGTTAATAGCTTGTTATGAACTGTTAATAAGGGGCGCCCGGGTGGCTCAGCCGTTAAGCGTCTGCCTTCGGCTCAGGTCATAATCCTGGAGTACCAGGAGTCCTGCATCAGGCTCCCTGCTCAGCAGGGAGTCTGCTTCTCCCTCTGACCCTCCCCCCTCTCATGTGCTCTCTCTCTCATTTTCTCTCTCTCAAATAAATAAAATCTTAAAAAAAAAACAAAACAAAACTGTTAGTAAAAGGTAAAACCCAAACCCCAGGAATGCAGCTCTCTCTCTCAAGCTGGCGTAGTCTGCTTTAATAAACTTTCCTGTTTGTGTCGCTCATCTGCTGTGCTGCATGTCTGTCCTTGAATTCTGTCTCATGAGGAGACCAAGAGCCTTTGGCAACATCTTTGGGATAGGCCAGTTTGAGACCCCAGGGCCCAGCGTCTCCCCAGTGCACCAGGCAACATTTGGACCAGATCATTGAAACAATCTGAAAAAAAATGTAACATTCCCAAATTCCCCCTTCAATTTTCTCCTCCTGGCAGGATTGCCCTTTCAGGCCTTTCTTCCCCTAGCCCACCCCCACCTCACTGGGCGACTTCTCCTCCCTTTGCTCTTCTCCTTTACCCTCTGGCCTCCTGTGTCTGCTCCCTCCTCTGTGAGCTGAGAAGAGAGGGGCCTGTGTGAGCACTGGGGGCGATCCCCGGGGGGACGGAGCTGGCGCTCAGTGTGGTGTGTGCTGGCACCGCAAGGAAGGACGCAGTGGAGACCTCGTGTCCTGAATGCCCACAGCCCCAGGGAGGGCCGACGGGGAGGCCCGGCAGTCTGCGGTGTGCTCAGAAGCAGGGGACAGCCCCCCACCCCCCGGAGCCCCTGCACGGAAGGAGGACGAGGAGCAGCTTCCTCTCGGCAGACACTGCTGGGCGAAGAGCTGGCTGAATCTGCCGGCGCCTCGTTTCTCAAACCCACCCGCCCCCTGCGCTCGGGGGCAGCTCACTCATCTTCCCGCGGGGAGCACGGGTTCAGGGGTTCCATGCTCCATGCTGCTGTCCGTGGAGGCTGCGGGGGGCGGGGAGGAGCGTGGGGAAGAAAGCCGCCCTGCCCGGCACCCCGCGCACAGCTGAGGGGCCGCCTCTGTATTCAGGGCTGCAGGTGAGGCTGGTGCTCTGAGCGCGCTCGGGAACCAGCAGCAGCAGCGCGGGGAGCTTGCCGAAAATGCAGATTCCTGGCCTCCATCCTGACCTTTTGAATTAGACTCTGTATTTTAAGAAGATCCCACGTGATTTGTAGATACTCTAAAATTTGATAAGCATTATTCCAGATAATCTGAATTTAGCTAATTGTTCTATTCACAAAGTAGTCAAGGAATTTTAAAGAGGTTCCTTTTTCTATGGTCCCTAAAGTCTAAGGAAAACCAAATATACACACACATACTTCTTTTTATAAACTTCAAGGATAAAGGTTTAGCACAGTATACTTCTAAGCTGCACTTTTACCTCCTCTCTTTGGAAGTTCAGCTTCCGATTTTGACCTTGGGGAAAAGGATAATGCGCATGTCAGAAGAGGCATTTAACATCCTATTGAGTTCCACCAACTCCGCCTATGCTCGTCAGATGGTATTATTTCTCTTATAAATCACAGTGCACATTTACGGAGAGCTGCTGTAAATGTTCTAAAAGTCTGCATCCATTCCGTCTCAAGCGCCCTGCGAGGAGGGCACGGTTAATCACCCCCGTTACAGATGGGGGGACTGTAGCACAGGGTCCTTGAGTAAGTTACTCGCAGTCGCAAAGCTCACACTGGAGGGGCAGGATTTGAACCCGGGCTGTCTGGTGCCAGAGCCCGTGTCACTCCGACAGTAGGTGGCCTGGGCGCGCTGGTCCCCGCGGCTCCTCCTCTTCACGGAGCCTCAAGGATGCTGCTGCGAGGGCAGCGGACTAACCTCCCAAGGGCTGCGGCCGGGGGTGACGCCCACAGAAAGGCTACGAATGGGAGCATAGTGTGGGCATTCTCAAGCGTCCCCTTACTATTCATAACCAGCGGAGCCTGCAGTCCAGTAGCGACCTGCCCGTGGGGACGGCAGGGCTCAGCTCTCCAGGCCGCCACGACTGCGGGTTCACACCACCGGGAAGGCCGCGTTGCCGGACAGCACGCCGTCCCTTCTGACGGAAGCTCCGAGGAGACCACCCAGCACAGTCCTCGGGGAGACCCTGGCGATGACCCCCGTGCGAATCGAGAGGATTCCTACTCCCGAAGCTTCAGTGTTTAAGATGTTAACTTTTACGGGGGGGGACCTCACATCCGAGTATCCTTCGAGCTTACGCCGTCTTTAAGAGCGCACACAGATACTGGTCCTGTAGGGTTGTTCCGTGCTCAGCATTACTCAAGAACAGCCCCTCCATACCAACTTATTTCCAGGTCATTTTGGGTCCCTTTTTAGGGAAATCAGCAGAAATGAAGCGAAGGCCAGGGAAGGAGGAGGCTGCGGGGAACCGCGCACACCCAGTCCTTCACCCCGGAGACGCCGCGCCCAGGCTGCAGACAAGCTGCTCATTCCAGAGCAGAGAAAACCTGGTGAAAACAAAATACGCCACGTGAAAATCTAACTTCCCAAGATGGCCCCACTGAAGGGTCCGGGGGTCCATGGAACGAGGCCACTTCGGCAACGGAACGGACTCTGAGGCGCCTGACGAGGCCGCGGCGGGGACCGCGGGCCTCACCGCACTGCTCGCACGCGCCCGCCGCGCCCTCTGGCGCTTCCGGAGGAGCGTTCGCCGCCTACTGCGCCTGCGCACTGGCCGCGCGGAGGGGGCTCCTTCCCCGGGTGGACGCACAGGCCCTGCAACAGGCCCGCGTTCTCCTGAGGCCTCGCCGCACGCGTGACGCCGACGGCGCCGCCCCCGCGTGGATCCTGTGACGCGGCCCGAGGTCTGAGCTCAGGCGGAAGGCGTTCCCACGCCTCGGCCCCGTGCGGCCTCTCCCGTGTCTGACGAGGCCGTTGCTAGCACGGAAGGCCTGGCCGCGCTCCTCTCACTGGCGGGGCTGCTCCCCGTGCGGCTCCGGCGCTCCGTCAGCCCCGACCTCCGGCTGAGGCCCTCCCGCGCTCCGCACCCTCGCAGGGCTGCTCCCCGTGCGGCTCCGGCGCTCCGTCAGCCCCGACCTCCCGCCGAGGGCCTCCCCGCGCTCCGCACACCCGCAGGGCTGCTCCCCGTGCGGCTCCGGCGCTCCGTCAGCCCCGACCTCCGGCTGAGGGCCTCCCGCGCTCCGCACCCTCGCAGGGCTGCTCCCCGTGCGGGTTCGCCGCTCCGTCAGCCCCGACCTCCGCCTGAGGGCCTCCCCGCGCTCCGCACACTCGCAGGGCTGCTCCCCCCCGTGCGGGTTCGCGGTGCTGAATGAGCACTGGGCTCCGAGTAGAGCCTCCCCACGCTCCCTGCTCCGCCGCCTCTCGCCAGGGCCGGTGCCCTCTGCTTTCCCGCTCCGCTCCGCTGTGCACAAGGCTCTCTGTACGCACAATCTAGAGGAGCATCTCTCCGGAGTCTGCTATTTCCAGAATGTTCCATTTCCTTCAAGACTTCTTGCCTCAGTGCCAACTCCTGGCTCTCAGGCACGCTTTCACCACCTGGGAGAAGACACACACCAAACACTGTCATCTCTTTCAAGCCCCGAAACACACACACACGTTCCCAGAATGCGACACCGGAGGTGAGAAGGACAGAGGGCTGAACGAGGACACAGACCAGCGCAGGACCGGCAGCACTGCTGACCCGGCTGGAGGGTCACCCGGAGAGGGCGAGGCCCCCGAAAGCATGTGTGCGAGCAGGCGCCGTTCCACCCGTTCCACCTGTGTTAACTTATTAAATGTCCACACAGCTCCGTGACCGAGGGACTGTGACTCTCCCCACCCCACGGACGTGTAAGCTGAAGGTGCAGGGAGGCTTCCTGACCTGCCCGATGTCACAGAGCCACTAAGAGGCAGTGTTTAAGTTCCAACCCAGGCCCTCTGACCCCAGAGTCCACAGCCTTAACTACTACCCTCTGCAGAGCCACCGGAGATCCCGAGTGGACCCATCCAAGTCCTTTCCCTGTTCTCCAAATCTGGGGGGACCCAAAGATTCACCTTTGAGCTGTGTCACCATGGACTGAAGCTGGACAGCTATCGAGTCCTGCTTGGCCTTCAAATGCAGCACATCCTCTGAGAGCGCCTCAGAATGGCCATGCTCGTGATCTGGGGCCTGGGTAGGGATATTTGGGTTCATGAGAGGGATTCCAGGAGCCCAGGGTAATAATGAAAGACATCACATGGAACCACAGGACACATTCTGTGGAGAAATGGCATAGGGAGAAGCCCAGAGTGTGATCCCACACCCACGAGCAGATGGGGGAGAACAAGTGGCCTGGTGTGCTGGTGCTGCTTTAAAGTATTGTCCTAAGTCCTTGGACACTCCTTCCTTTAAAAGGTGGAGCCTATTCCCCCTCCTGGAGAGGGAACTGTGCTTAGCGACTCATTTCTACAGAAGAGAACGTGTGGCAGAAGTGACGGTACACAGCCGGAGAGGCCAAGTCCTACGAAGCACTGTGGCCCCCTCCTCGTTCTCCCTCTCTCTCCGTCTCTCTCGGGGAAGCCAGGAGGACACTCAGTGAGCCCTAGGCAGAAATCCACATGGCAGAGAACGAAGCCTCCTGCCAACAGCTGGTGAGGAACTGGGGCCCCCTCCCAGCAAGCATGGAGGGGAGCCATCCTGGAAGTGGATCCACCAGCCCAGCCAAGCCTTCAGATGCTCTCTGGGAGTGGGGTCCCCACTGCCTGGGGCTGACAAAGGCAATCCTGAAGGAGCTCTGCGACCCCAGCACTATACCTCACCTCACCGTGCCTCGGTTCTGGGTAATGGGTCCTGACTCACTGAATGGCCCTGTTGCTCTGTGCCTCAGTTTCCCTCTCCACCTCAGGAGAGTGGATTAGATCACCCCACCCTTACAGGACTGGTAAAAAGAGACTCCGAGTTAAAAAAAAAAAAATCTTCACTGCAACCTCATGAGAGATCCTCCTAACTTGCTTCCTAAATCCTGACTTACAGAAACCATGAGATAATGTTTGGGTTTTTTAAGCCATTAGGCTTGGGGGCAGTTTATTACACAGCAGCTGAGAACCAGCTGCAGCCAGCCCGCTGAGTCAGCAAACTTCACCCTTCGTGTAGAACTCAGTGTCTGAAAGCCCATCTTCCTCCTCTCACCTGGTTCTCAGGCTCACTAAGCTCCCTCTCCAGATCTTCAACCACAGCCACTGCCTGCTCTCTGCTCTCTGGATGCTGCTCCCACACCCGGGCCTGCAGCTCCTCGGGCAGGATGGTCAGGAACTGCTCCAGGACCAGCAGCTCCACGATCTGCTCCTTGCTGTGTGTCTCGGGCCGCAGCCACTGACGGCAGAGCTCCCGGAGCCGGCTCAGCGCCTCGCGGGGCCCAGGAGTCTCTTGGTAACAAAAGTGCCTAAAAAGTTGTCGGGAGGCCTCCTGGCTAGAAAAGCTGTTCTCTCGATGGTAGGTTTCCTGGTCCCACTTGACAGAAGCCACATGATTTGAAATGAAAATGAGCCTGGATTCAAAATCTATTGAAATAACCTTATTGTTTCCCCTACATTCTGTTAATGGGTGATTTATGTTGATTGTTGTGTATTTTTTTATGTAAAATTAAATTTGCATTACTGGGGAAAGAAAAAAAAAGAAAGGAAATGAGCCTGGGTGGCTCAGTTGTTAAGCGTCTGCCTTTGGCTCAGGTTATGATCCCAGAGTCCTGGGATTGAGCCCTGCATCGGGCTCCCTGCTCAGCGAGGAGCCTGCTTCTCCTTCTCCCACTCCCCCTGCTTGTGTTCCCTCTCTCGCTGTGTCTCTCTGTCAAATAAATAAATAAAATCTTAAAAAAAAAAAGATTTCCTGATGTATTCTTAAGAGGACACACCTGATGATGAAACATCATGTATTAATGGAAATCAAAAAGTAGTAGGGGAAAAAGTGAAGGACAGGAACAAGGAATATCATGCTATCATCTATGTTATATGTGAAGCATCTGGAGAAAAGCATATGGCAGAATACACTAGTTGCCCCGATTCTTCCCTCTTTCCTGTAGCCATGTACTTGTAGTACCCCCCACCGCACCCCACTGTGAGTCTGTGCTTAAGCACGTGACCAGATTTGGCCAGCGTCACACCAGCAACTGTCACATGAGCAAAGGCTTAGGAAGTACTTGTGCGACTCAGTGGCTGGCTTGCCCTTGCCCTCCACAACTGCAAGGAGGAGGATTTGCTTCCTGATGAA
Source organism: Halichoerus grypus (assembly GCF_964656455.1). Classification (NCBI taxonomy): domain Eukaryota; kingdom Metazoa; phylum Chordata; class Mammalia; order Carnivora; family Phocidae; genus Halichoerus; species Halichoerus grypus. Next base: position 143,928,140 of record NC_135720.1, read on the forward strand.
AGAGGCATGTGGGACAGAACCTGTCACCCCCAGCAGGGCAGATGGATCGTCCTGGCTCAGCTCACCCCCAGACACGTGAGTGAGCCTGGATGAGGTCTGCAGAACTGCTTGGCATACCCACAGGTCACTGCAGATACACAAGTCAGCCCTGCCCAGGTCAGCTGAACCCCACAGATTCATGTGCTAAAGAAATGCTGATTGCTGCCGGCCACCAAAGTTTTATGGCCATTTGTTATACCACGTTATTATGGCAACGAAAAACTGACGCACAGGGGTGGCTACTGGGGAGGGAACTAGGTAAGTGCAAAAAAGAGAAAGGGAAATTTACCTTCACAGAATACTCTCTGTACTTTTTCTCATTTTGTATCATTTGAAATACTTATTGCAAGTAAACAAAGAAATAGTAGTGATTGAAAAGTCTGGCAGAAAATCAATATACAGTAGCATCAGGTAAAGAACAGGACACACAAAACTAGCGATAAAATCAAATGATGATTGCTATCATAGAGGATTCAACCAGGTATCAAGAAAGCAAAGAATAGAAAAAATAATTCTGACTGGGTACGGAGCAGAGAAAGAACGTGGCTTAGGGGCAAGTGCGTTTGAATTAGGCCTACAAGAACAAAGAGGAATTTTTCAGGCAAGGACAGGGCGCTGGGAGGGGACTCAACATGACAGGCCAAGCAAACAGCAGGACCTCAGTTATTTACCGTCACACTGCGCAGGGGTCCTGGTGGCCGAACTGCAGGCTACAGGGTGCGGGTAGAAGTGTGTGGAAAGAGGTCAGGTGGGGAAAGATGCACTGTACTAGAAAACAGCCTTGAACTCTAGGCTAAGATGTTTAGACTTTCTTATACGGAAAAGTGAGGGGCATCAAGCTCTTATTTCATTGTCCCAGCATTAGATCTGTATTTTAAAGAAATACTGAGTACGACTCAGGCAGGAAATGGTAAGAGCACGCTGCAGGGTTGCAGCACGTAAGCTGGGAGGCTACACTGGCAGTCTACTCTCGTGGTAGAACTTGAGTTTTATATATGACTTCAGCTCTGTGTTAATAAGTTATTAATGTCTGAGAGAATTTAAAGTTTTTCAGTTATGCTTTATTGTGGGAAAATGTATTTATTCCATTCATGCAAATGCTGTGTGTCCACCAGAAGCCTGGCACAGTGTGGGGCACCTCGGCCACAGCAGTAAGAGGAAGCAGACCTGGTCCTTGCCTTCCTGGCATTTCCAGTGGGAGAGACAGACGTTCGTGCAATGTTCACATAAAATTAGGTTACAGGGTTGAGAACACGGAGAGTTAACCAAGATTGTGGAGCTTGCTCTTTGCCAATGTCCAAGGCCAACGACTGCACTGTTTTCACTCCTTACTGCAGCATCTGGGTGTCAGGGTTTTTGAGTCTTCAGTCCAGGAAGCCTGTAAGTCTGAGAACTCCTAACTATGAACTTGCACTGGATTTCGTTATTATTAAGTGTGGCTTCCCATGGGGTTAGATTTACAGGCACAAACTGTTCTATGATTATGGCGCTGCACCTTAATGCTACTGAGAAACCATGGAACACCACAGGCCGACTCCTCACAGCCCCGCCGCCACAGGTGGGGCGGCCTCTCTATTTGCTGTGCTGCTCCCCCCACAGTTGCTGGGCTTAGGACTGACCTCCTGGTCTTGTGCCACCGTGAACCCTGTCTTTACCCCTAATGCCCAGCACGGTGCCGACCCACGGCAAGGGCTCCATGGACGTTCTCGGGATCAGTAACTGAATTCTCCCTTTTCATTTTATCAAGCTGTGGCAAAGAAAGGGAAGGGAAGAAGGATGGGCAGACAACCTCTTTCGATTCTCCACACGCCACTCCTGCTCCCAGGATCTGTATGCGTTATCCAGTGTTCCCAACCAGTCCTCCCATGTCTGTCTCCACTCCAACCACGTTCCAACCTGCTACAGATCCCAAACACCTCTTACGACAAAACACCTAGAGGATTTACAAGTCTAGATTTGCCAGGAAATTATGGATGAATCTTTCTTCAATGTTTTATTTACATGATTTATTCAATTATGTGCAATTTGGCGTCCTCTGATGAACCAAATGGAATGAGTTCTTTAAAATCGTCTTTAGAGAAACAGGGCCGCATAGTGAGTAATGTTCAAATCATGTGGCCTCTGTCAAGTGGGACTGACCAAAGCACCCATCTCAGAAGACTGCTGTGATAATTATATAACGTAACGTATATGAAAAGCTCAGCACAGTACCAGGCCCACAGCAACTGCTAAATAAATATTAATTACCTGGTATTCTTAGCAAAGCAGTATTAATGAGTTGAATATCCTCTTTTATAGAGAAAATAAGGCAAACAAAATAAAACATTGAATTCATAGGCCAATATTCAGTAGATAGTTGAAAATCCTGGAAGAAATATTCAAGAAAGGTCAGGACAGACTATGACCTGCAGTGACCTTCCAAATGTGTGCCGAAGCCTACTTCCAGATCCCGAGAGGGGCATGACCCTGAACATCCCAATGGCAGCTCAAAAGCAACAAATCCAAGACTGGATTCAGATTTTCAGAGTAACACGGTACATGCCAGTTATGCTTCCTCACCAGCTGGCTCCAAACATTAGGAGATGATACGTAAGAAGAAAGAAAGGAAAGGACATGGCCAGCCACAAATGCAAGATAAAAATCTCAGTGGACTGAAACACACACAGAGCAGCAAGTGCAGTGAAGCCAGGGGCTAACAGGTCTCCAAGCAGCTGGGGACAGCCTAGAAGGAAACAGTGGGATCAATAAAGTCATATGCTACCCACAGACCCCTCGTAGAAGTCAAGGGTGCAGTTCAGCAAACAAAAGTGAACTCAGAGAGAAGGTGTGAAAAGAGGAAGTAACATAAGCCCAAGAACTGACAAAATATGACAATAAATTTAAATGATTATGGCAAAAAATCCCTAAAAAGTAATATATTCAATCATATGTAAAATGCTGTATGTACAAGCTTATTTACTGAAGCACTGCTTGTGACAGGAAAAGGCTGGGAACAACATGAACGTCGGCCAGCAGGGCACCGCAAAAACAGATTACAGTAATCAGTATATTGGATTACGATGCAGTTTAAAAAAATGAGAAAGCTCTTTATGCACAGATATGAAAGGACTGCCAAGATAGTTAACTGAAAAGAGCAAGGTGAAGAACGAGTGTGACTAACATGCTATCAGTTGTATAAAAAATATGTGTGTATATATATATATATATATATATTTGAATTCCCAAGCAACATTATTTGTCTTTGGGATGGAAAAGGAGTGGTTGGGGGCAGGGATGACGGGCAATTTTTCAAAGGATATCCTTCATCACTTTTTTTTTTTTTTTTACAGAAGAATATTTTACTACACAAAAGGGGAAGGATACGAAATTAAAATTCTAACGTGTAATGACAAGATGCAGTACATGTTCAGTTCAGTTAAATGTTACAGTGTTAAGGCCCCTGTTGTCAGGAGAATAGAAATACTGAACAATGAAACACTTCATTTAAAAAATTCTAAAGGTAAATACACCTCTAACAATTTAAGGGTAAATCGCAAGCATATGGAATGAGGGCGTCTGGGTGGCTCAGTTGGTTGAGCGACTGCCTTCGGCTCAGGTCATGATCCCGGAGTCCTGGGATCGAGTCCCACATCGGGCTCCCGGCTCAGCGGGGAGCCTGCTTCTCCCTCTGACCCTATCCCCTCTCATGCTGTTTCTCTCTCTCTGTCAAATAAATAAATAAACAAAATCTTAAAAAAAAAATAAATAAAATCCAGTCAATAATAATAATTTTAAAAAAAAAGCATATGGAATGAATGGAGCACTCACATAAGAATGCTGATAGTTCAACAATATGTACAACCGCTTTGGAAAATTCTTTTTTAAAAGATTTTATTTACTTGAGAGAGAGAGAGCAAGCAAGAGAGCACAAGCTGGGGGGAGGGGCAAAGGGAGAGGGAGAGGAGGCTCCCTGCTGAGCTGAAAGCCCAACGCAGGCTTGATCCCAGGACCTGGAGATCATGACCTGAGACCAAGGCAGAGGCTTAACTGACTGAGCCACCCAGGCGCTCCTGAAAAACTCTTTAGAATTATCTACTAAAGTTTCAGAATGAAAAAAACTAGGAAAAGACTGCTTGGTCTGTACCCATGGTGTCAAGTAGCCAGATGCGGTTTGTTCAATCACTGAACAAGTCACTTCAGAGAACGTATTTTTGCAAGTCAATAAATTAGTGACAACCCATAGCTTTTGAAAATCAGCCAATTCAGAATAACTCATTCCAAGAAACACATCTGAGTCCCAAGTAATTGACAACAGTCTGTTCCATGAAACCACGTTTCCACAGACGATGTCAGCCCACTTACCCCATAAGGATCCAGCAATACTGAACTACATGCTTCTCAAAACTCCTACAGATCAGCAATCTCTTCTGTTCAGAAGGACTGTACCCAGTCAGCATACACCTTCAGCTCTGTCTTCGAGTTTCAGATACTGAGTGATAGTGTCATCATTTTTTAACAAGTGGAACACAGGTGTACCCCATAACTAAGTAATTCCACTCCTGGATACAGATCCTAAAGAAACAAGTGCTTACTCCACTTAAAGCTAAATACATGTTCAGACCAGCTTTATTCATAATGGCTCCAAACTTGAAACAACCCAAATGTCCATCAACTGCATAATAAATAAATAGTAAGATTGTGGTAGGCAGAATTCAAAGATGGCCCCATGATCTCTGTCCTCTAGTATTTCTCTTTTGACTGTTGGTTTCCATGGCACAAGTTATAATTAAGATGTAATTTTCAGGGGCGCCTGGGTGGCTCAGTCGTTAAGCGTCTGCCTTCGGCTCAGGTCATGATCCCAAGGTCCTGGGATCGAGCCCCACATCGGGCTCCCTGCTCCGCGGGAAGCCTGCTTCTCCCTCTCCCACTCCCCCGGCTTGTGTTCCCTCTCTCACTGTGTCTCTGTCAAAGAAATAAATAAATCTTTAAAAAAAAAAAAAAGATGTAATTTTCAGAGTAGGCAGTTAGTGAGGCTCTAACAGGATGCCTGGAGGCCAGCAAAGAGGAGGTCATGGGCAGCTGTGGGGAAGGTCAGAGGCCCGTTCTGGCAGCACTCCAAAACAAAGCCACAAGAAGCCAATCAAACCAGCACAAAACCCTGCTTCCAAGAAATCCCCGCCCCAAGAAATGAATATTCCACCCCCTTCCTGACAACTGTCAGTAAAAGAAACCCAACCCTAGTGGGCAGCAGTGCTTGGTGCTCTCACATCTCGAGAATGTATCATTACTGTGCTGTGTCTGTCCTTGAATTCTTTATGTGATGAGACCAACACCCTTTGGCGACATCTTTGGGACAGGCTGGGTCAAAGCCTCAGGGCCTGGGGTCTCCCAAGTTCACCCAGCAACATAATTAAGGTTACTAATTAGTTGGCCTTATGATAGGGAGAGCCATCTCTGGGTGGGGCTAAACTACTTGCATGATCCCTTTAACAGTAGAATATTCTCTGGTGACAGAAGAGCACGTCAGATTTGAAGCAAGAGGAGGATCCGACGCACATTTGCTGGCTTGTCCATGGAGAAGGGAACCTCAGGTAAAGGAATGCAGGCAACCTCTAGAAGCTGAGGCCAATCGCCTGCTGGCAGCCAGCAAGGTGAGGGGGACCTCAGTTCTACCAGGAACTTCAATCCTACAACCACAAGAAATTAAATTTTGACAACTGTTTAAGACTCTTGTGTTTTTTAAATATACTGAGTAGAGGGGCGCCTGGGTGGCTCAGTTGGTTAAGCGACTGCCTTCGGCTCAGGTCATGATCCTGGAGTCCCGGGATCGAGTCCCGCATCAGGCTCCCTGCTTGGCAGGGAGTCTGCTTCTCCCTCTGACCCTCCTCCCTCTCATGCTCTCTGTCTCTCATTCTCTCTCAAATAAATAAATAAAATCTTTAAAAAATAAATAAATAAATATACTGAGTAGATTTGGTGCCGTTTCTATTACACACTCTTAAGTTTTCCTATTTGAGTTTTTCTGATGTCCTGGTTCCTGACTGTGTTCTAGGCAGATACTGTTGCCATTTATTCACTCAGTAAATGTTCTCTGAGCACCTATGACATACCCCGCCACTCTGTGAGGTACTAGAGATGCAACTGTGAAGAAGACAGAACCCCTCTCTGTTTTGCTGGAGCTTACATTCCATTAGGAAAGACAAACCGAAAGACAAAAGTGGGTAAGGAGGCAGGCAAATAAGGACTAGGTGACAGAAGTACTGTGAGGAAAACCAGCCAGACCCTGAGGTATCAAATAAACGGAGGACCTATGAAGATAGAGTGGTGGGAGGTGAGGTAAACATCTAAGTGGAGTCCTTAAGAGCGAAAAGGAGTGAGCCATGCAAAGAGTAGAAGTGGGGACAGGAAGAGCACTTGACTCTGTTCAAAGGCCCTAAGGTAGGGTAAGGTGTGGTCAAACAAATGAAAGGAGCCTGGAGTGGATCCAGCCAAATGAGAGTGGTAAAAATTTAGGCTGGCAAGATAAGCCAGATCGTGCAGGCACAGGAGCTTGGATTTTAAGTGCAAAAGTCATGGAAGACTTTTAAGAAGAGAAGTGAAAAGACTGGATTTAACTGGATTTATGTGTTAAGAAGCTCTGCTCCTGGGTGGTGAATGAGCTTAGGGAACGAAGGTGGAAGCAGAAGTGGAAGCAGAAATGGAAGCAGAAAAGCCCAGTTGAAAGAAGAACGGGGGTGGAGGCTATTGCACTGGATCCAGAAAGACTTCCACCTAAGTATGTTGCTGTATTCTTCAAGTTAACTTAACTTTGAAAAATACTCCTGAAAAGCAAAACAGCTTAATCTTTATTTGTAAAAAAGTGCTTCAGTCTTTGGACAGATGTTTCTGGAGCTGTATGAAGAGCTGGGTATACACAGGAGTTTGTAGCTCACAGAGGGGGCAGGAAAGAATTAGAACTTGGTGAAATAAAAGCCATAATCTTGGAGGCATGTTAGGTATATTCCTGAAGGAAGTAGGAGAGCTCATTCTAAATCCAATATTCGGTTTCTGTGCATTACCTGTAACCCACAAAAGAATTCACTTCACAGATACTCAGTGCCTATTAGGTGTCAGCCAGCAAACACATGATAAAGGGTGATACAATCGCAGAATTTGATAGTGTGTCGTCCTGTTCCTTAACTGAACTAAAATCACGGAGGAAAAAGCACAAAAGAGCATTTTTCCTATTGGCTTCACCATATTAGCAACAAGAGAAATAACAAAAATCGTCAACCACTTGTGTTGCAAAATAAACCCCAAAGCATAACCAAATACAATGACAAATGAATGGAGGAGCCATTTAAATACCATGAGGAAACAGGCAAATCCAGAAACGGCGCTGCTCTACTGGAGGAAGGGCAAGTATTCCCCGCAACAAGGCAACCGACGGGGAAGAGACACGGGACGAGCAGGACTGTTCCAAATTTTCAAAGACAACTACATGCAATGAATGGTCTTTAACTGGATCCCAGGTGGTGCAAATCAGTTGCGAAAGACGCCGGTAAGACAACTAAGGGGATGGGAGCTAGGTGTTAGGTGGTTTTACGGAATGCTCCCACATTTAGTGAGGTGTGTTAATGGTACTGCCGTCACGATTCGCGTCCATAAGATCCCAATTTTTGAAGATACACACTCGGGACTATTTAGGAACGACAAGTCCTGATGCTTGTTACCTCCTGTGAAATATTCAGAGAAAAGAACACAAGGAATAAATGCTTCATAACGCTAACACTGGCTGAACAAAGGGGTATGGGCGTGCGGCTGCCCGCGGGGAGCAGGACCCCAGTCGCGCCCCCCCCAGCCCCGCCCTCGGGGGGAGTCTCTCCCACTCCGCCCGGGCTGCAGAAGGCGTCCGGGGCCAGGCCAGCGCCCACGGCTCCTCCCCGCCTACTCCAAGGCGCGGACCTTCATTCCTCCCGGGCCGAAACTCACCTTCGGTCCAGGGACGCTTCGGCACCGCGGCGGGGAGCAACACCCTGGCAACCGAGCAGCCCCACAGGCCGGAAGTGCGTCAGCCGCCTGAGCCCAGGCGCCTTCCAGGAGCTCTCCTGTCCTCTCTAGGACCCCGGAGGGCGCCGCGTCTCGGTGGCCACCTCGCCGCCCAGCTCCGGCTCCCGTGGGGGAGGGCCCGTCCTCGAGGTCGGGCTGCCTCGGAAACGCCGCGGTCTCTCGAGTTCCACTGCTCGCCCTGGGTGTTGACAGCACCAGACGAGACGGTGCTTGTGAGGCTGAGAATACCGGGTTTTGTTGCAACTGTCTTCTGGATTCTCGGAGTCGAGGAGGAGACGCGGGCTGGTGAACAAGTAACTACATAAGGCTGATGTGTACGTGAAATGAAATAAATGTTTTGTGAGTCAGCCTAGGCTGTAGTTACCGCTGTGTACTTAGAACACAGATACCTGTACTAAGCCGAATTGGCGGCCGAGAACACCGAGGTGAGCTGGCGGAGCTCGCGGGGAGCATCGGAGGAGGACCAGGGGAGGAGCGCGGGAGCACTGGAGGAGGACCAGGGGAGGAGCGCGGGAGCATCAGAGGAGGACCAGGGAGGAGCGCGGGAACACTGGAGGAGGACCACGGGAGGAGCGCAGGAGCATCGGAGGAGGACCAGGGGAGGAGCGCGGGAACACTGGAGGAGGACCAGGGAAGGAGGGAGGGAGCATCGGAGGAGGACGAGGGAGGAGCACGGGAACATCAGAGGAGGACGGAGGAGGAGCACGGGAGCATCGGAAGAGGACTAGGGGAGGAGCGCGGGAGCATTGGAGGAGGACCAGGGGAGGGAGGCGGGAACATTGGAGGAGGACCAGGGGAGGAGCGCGGGAACACTGGAGGAGGACCAGGGAGGAGCGCGGGAGCATCAGAGGAGGACCAGGGGAGGAGCACGGGAACACTGGAGGAGGACCAGGGGAGGAGCGCGGGAACACTGGAGGAGGACCAGGGGAGGAGCGCGGGAGCATCAGAGGAGGACCAGGGGAGGAGCGCGGGAACACTGGAGGAGGACCAGGGGAGGAGCGCGGGAGCATCGGAGGAGGACGAGGGAGGAGCGCGGGAGCATCGGAGGAGGACCGGGGAGGAGCACGGGAACACTGGAGGAGGACCAGGGGAGGAGGGCGGGAGCATCGGAGGAGGACGAGGGAGGAGCATGGGAACATCAGAGGAGGACGGAGGAGGAGCGCGGGAGCATCGGAAGAGGACCAGGGGAGGAGCGCGGGAGCATTGGAGGAGGACCAGGGGAGGGAGGCGGGAACACTGGAGGAGGACCAGGGGAGGAGTACGGGAACACTGGAGGAGGACCAGGGGAGGAGGGCGGGAGCATCGGAGGAGAATGAGGGAGGAGCACGGGAGCATCGGAGGAGGACCACGGAAGGAGCGCGGGAACACTGGAGGAGGACCAGGGGAGGAGGGAGGGAGCATCGGAGGAGGACGAGGGAGGAGCATGGGAACATCAGAGGAGGACGGAGGAGGAGCACGGGAGCATCGGAAGAGGACTAGGGGAGGAGCGCGGGAGCATTGGAGGAGGACCAGGGGAGGGAGGCGGGAACACTGGAGGAGGACCAGGGGAGAAGCGCGGGAACACTGGAGGAGGACCAGGGAGGAGCGCGGGAGCATCAGAGGAGGACCAGGGGAGGAGCACGGGAACACTGGAGGAGGACCAGGGGAGGAGCGCGGGAACACTGGAGGAGGACCACGGGAGGAGGGCGGGAGCATCGGAGGAGGACGAGGGAGGAGTGCGGGAGCATCGGAGGAGGACCAGGGGAGGAGCGCGGGAGCATCGGAGGAGGACCAGGGAGGAGCGCGGGAGCATCGGAGGAGGACCAGGGAGGAGCGCGGGAGCATCAGAGGAGGACCAGGGGAGGAGCGCGGGAACACTGGAGGAGGACCAGGGGAGGAGCGCGGGAGCATCGGAGGAGGACCAGGGGAGGAGCGCGGGAACACTGGAGGAGGACCAGGGGAGGAGGGCGGGAACACTGGAGGAGGACCAGGGGAGGAGCACGGGAACACTGGAGGAGGACCAGGGGAGGAGGGCGGGAGCATCGGAGGAGAACGAGGGAGGAGCACGGGAGCATCGGAGGAGGACCACGGAAGGAGCGCGGGAACACTGGAGGAGGACCAGGGGAGGAGGGAGGGAGCATCGGAGGAGGACGAGGGAGGAGCACGGGAACATCAGAGGAGGACGGAGGAGGAGCGCGGGAGCATCGGAAGAGGACTAGGGGAGGAGCGCGGGAGCATTGGAGGAGGACCAGGGGAGGAAGGCGGGAACACTGGAGGAGGACCAGGGGAGGAGCGCGGGAACACTGGAGGAGGACCAGGGGAGGAGGGCGGGAGCATCGGAGGAGGACCAGGGGAGGAACGCGGGAACACTGGAGGAGGACCAGGGGAGGAGCGCGGGAACACTGGAGGACCAGGGGAGGAGGGCGGGAGCATCGGAGGAGGACGAGGGAGGAGTGCGGGAACACTGGAGGAGGACCAGCGGAGGAGGGCGGGAGCATCAGAGGAGGACGAGGGAGGAGCGTGGGAACATCGGAGGAGGACGAGGGGAGGAGCGCGGGAGCATCGGAGGAGGACCAGGGAGGAGCGCGGAAGCATCAGAGGAGGACTATGGGAGGAGCGCAGGAGCATCGGAGGAGGATGGGAGAGGAGACGGGAGAGGAGCTAGGGAACATCGGAGGAGCGGGGGAGCATGGGAGCATCAGAGGAGCCCCACCTGGGGCTCAATCTCACAACCTGAGATCATGACCTGAGCTGAAATCAAGAGTCAGACACATAAATGACTGAGCAACCCAGGTGCCCCTGATCAAAAACATTTTAAATTGTTGATATTTGGGTAAACCTCTGTCAAGTTTCTTTCAGGGGTGCCTGGGTGGCTCAACTGGTTGAGCCTCAACTCTTGGTTTTGGCTCAGGTCATGATCTCATGGGTCATGGGATCAAGCCCTGCATGGGGCTCGGTGTTCAGTGGGGAGTCTGCTGGAGATTCTCTCCCTCTGCTCCTCCCCCCAAAAGCACTCTCTCTCTCTCAATTAAATAAATAAATCTTAAAAAAATAAAAATAAATTAAAAATGGGCATTAGACATGAATGGACATTTCTCCAAAGACATACAAATGGCCACAGACACATGAAAAGATGCTCAACATCACTCATCATCAGAGAAATGCAAACCAAAACCACAATGAGACATCATGTCATATCTTTCAGAATGGCTAAACTCAAAAACATAAGAAACAACAAATGTTGGCGAGGATGTGGAGAAAAGGAACCCTTGTGCACTGTTGGTGGGAATGTAAATTGGCACAATCACTGTGGAAAACAGTATGGAGGCACCTTGAAAAATTAAAAATAGAACTACTGGGTATTTGCCCAAAGAAAATGAAAACAGTAATTCAAAAAGATATATGCGCCTTTATGTTTATAGCAGCATTATTTACAACAGCCAATATAAGGAAGCAGCTCAAGTGTCCACTGATAGATGAATGGTTAAAGAAGAAGTGGTATATACATACACACACACACAATGGAATATTGCTCAACCATAACAAAGAATGAAATCTTGCCATTTGCAATGATAGGGATGGATCTAGAGGGTATGATGTTAAGTGAAAAAAGTCAGAGAAACACAAATACCAAATGATTTCACACTCATATGTGGAATTTAAGAAACAAAACAAATGATCAAAGACAAAAAAAGACAAAAAAACACACACTCTTAAATATAGAGAACAAAGGTGGGTGGGAGGATGGGTGAAGCAGGTGAAGGGGATTAAGGATACACTTATTGTGATGAGCACTGAATAATGTATAGAATTGTTGGGTCACTACATTGTACACTTGAAACTAATATAACAATGTACAGTAATCACACTGGCATTAAACAAATAAGTAAAAACCCATGGAGATCTAAAATGCGCATGGAACATTCTTCAAGACAGACTTACGGTAAGTCATAAAACAAGCAGTAAATTTCAAATGATCGAAATCATACAGAGTATGTTCTCCAACCACACTGGAATGAAATTAGAAATGAATAATAAAAGGAAATTCGGGAAATTCACATATATTTGGAAATTAGACAACACACTCCTAAGTAATCAATGAGTCAAAGAAGAAACTTCAAGGGAAATTAGAAAATACTTTGAGATGACTGATAACAAAACAACAACATACCAAAATATATGGGATGTAGCTAAAGCCACGCTTAGTGGGAAATTTATAGCTGTAAGCACCTGTATCAAAAAAGAAAGATCTCAAATCAATAGCCTATCCTCTCAGTGTAAGAAACTAGATAAAGAAGAACAAACTGAACTCAAAGCAAGTAGAATGAAGGAAAATAGTGGGTACTCCTAAGAGGATTTGCATTTGCCTCTGTCAGGTAGGTAGGGGAATACTTTAAACTGAAATCATGATTTGAGACTTTTTGGCCCATCTTGGTTTTGTGAATTTGGAATACAAATGCGTGCAAAAGCAGGCTTGTAGTTACAATTCTCAGGCACTGTTGTGTTGTGTTGTGTTCTGTTCATACCAAGGCAACTTCCTTTACAGTCTGCTAGAGGCAGATGCAGGTAGGAGTGGGGTTACTTTTGGTTCACCGCTCCCACCGCCCTATGGAAGCTGGGTTTATCAGAGCAGGACCTCTTACCAGATGCTTACCTTAGGCAGGCCGGCTGCTTTGTCTTATACTTTCAGGACCATCAGACTGAAGATGAAATTGTTGTTTGGCAAAAGGTCTCAGGATAAAAATCAACTTAAGTATTTGATTGCCTCTCTGCATTTTCACTTCTACTTTGATTTTAAGTTGAGATTCCTTACTATCTTATCAGCTCTGCAATGCTTTTAAGAATTTACTTGTAAATAATGTATGCTGCATGGGTTGTTTTTACTAAGAGAATAGGTCTGAATAATTAAGATTCATGTTTCAGAAATGGAAAAATACCCCTTCTTTTATAAACCCACTGAAATCATGTGTTTGTCCTTGCCATTCCATTGAAACTTCTTGACCTCCACATTCCCAACTCTAGTGATAAATTGTCACCCTAGGCTCTTGGCAACATTTCACATTTTTTAATACGCCTTCTTCCTTGAAACACACTCTTCTTTGGGGCACCACTCTCATAGTTTTCCTACCTTGTTGTTTACTGCATCGTTTCCATTATGGATCCTACCTATATCATTTCACTCTCTAAATGTTGGGATGTTAGAGTTCAGTCATTGATTCTTGTAGTGAATCTATTGCTTGATGGTCAGTTCCTTCCATCACCACTGAGGCACTCATTCCCCCTGCTGCTCACAGTGACTGAGAAGCTCTTGATACACGTCCTTCACCACAATGACAACTCCATACCTCAAGATCAGGTCCCCAAACATGGCATCTCACGTTCAGTGGCCGATCATTGCTGAGGGGTATATGCAACCTTGACTCCTTGCTTTGAGGCAAGACAACTCTGAAGGACAATTGCTCTGGTTCCAGAGCCCCTTGTAGAATTAGTTGATGTCTCTGTTCAACTTCCCTCTCCACCCAATAGTGCTTCTCTACAGCACTCACTCAATAAATTTCTTACACACACATCTCAGAATCTCTTACCTAGAGAACTGAACCTACATTTAATATTGGAAGTGATCCTAGGAAGTAGTTTCAAAAATGGAATTTGGGAGTCGGAGACCTGATGTGGACTGGTGATGAGAATCCAGGGCAAGGGGATAGGGCAACACCCATAGCCCTGATAGGAGGTTGCAGTACAATTGTTAAAAACTTCAATGGCGGTGAAAGGAGAATAGGATATTCATGGGAGGTAATAAATTTTTGGGTGCATTATTTCAGGTGAGGTGAGTCTGGGATTTTATTTTATTCATCTTACAAACTAAAAACTAGCCTTTAATGTTTCATGGATGGTCTCAAAGACATAAGACTTCAGGGTCAGAAACAAAGGACTTCATTATTCATAGAGAGCAAGCAGCATGAATATTCATATATGTGCCAGTTCTACTTGCCCCCAAATCTGAAAGAAGTTACAAGATGGATCCAGATGGATGATATGCACACAATGAGTCTGTGTTGCATCTCGGGGCGGGGGAGACCTAAGCTTAGGGAATCTGCCACCTTTTTAAATTTTTAAAAAATTTTTATTTATTTATTTGACAGAGACACAGCGAGAGAGAGAACAGAAACAGGGGGAGTGGGAGAGGGAGAAGCAGGCTTCCCGCTGAGCAGGGAGCCCGATGCGGGACTCGATCCCAGGACCCCGGGATCATGACCTGAGCCAAAGGCAGACGCTTAACAAGTGAGCCACCCAGGTGCCCTAGGAATCTGCCATTTTTGTAGTATGTAGTTAACTAAGTTTACACTTTGTCTAGAGGAAAATGTCACCTCATTTCTCAAAGTTACAAGCTGCATAAACAACTCTGAGAAATAGTTTGGCCAAAAGAATGGTCAGGGTTTTGCACTGGTGGCCACTGATGTATTAAAAGAAGGCAGTGAAATTCTGAGGGTGATTAAGCACTAATATAAGGTAAAGTGTGAAATCCAGAGGGCTTCTTTGGCACCATATGAAGTCTCATCTCCTTCAGCCAGAGGGCAGAAAAAGCAGAGGATCAGACCCAGGACTTAATTGAAAGAGTAGCAGAGCTCCAAACAAGGATATTATCGAACCTGGTAGGTATGCTAAGCCACCGCCAGAGAGCTGACTGAGAAGGAATGTAACTCTGAGACTTCAGACGGGAATAGCTCAGTCAAAGCCTCAAGAGTCATGGATCCTCAGATTCCTCAATGAACCCTATGGGCCTGCAGAATTATTCCATGACCCCCAGTTAAAAGCTAGTGTTGCCACCTTGCTTGAAGATGATGTAGAGGTTCTGCTCAGCAAGACATCATATGCCTCTTCAGGATCTATCCACATCCACATCTGGCCATTAGGTCAGTTCCTAGGGTTATATGCAGCAAAAGCTGGTTGGGGTAGCACTGGGGGTCTGCTAAGGAAGGGAAGAGACTATATGTCACCACGTGGGGAAATTTGTGCTTTCTACCCTCTGAGTCTGGAAGTCTCAGTTCCTGGATACTTCTGCCATGAGAAAGAGGGAGACTGTAAACTTAAAGGTAGGGTTGGCACCCAGACATTTAAGCCTCCTTTTTCCAAAACTCCAGCAGACAAGGAGAGGAGTAACCACCCAGGCAGGAACTGATGGTCCCATCATCAGAAGGTAGGAGTGCTGTTACACAATGAAGACAGGGAAGAAAAAGTTTGTCACTCAGGTGATCCACTTGAGTGGATGTGTCTTGGTTCTTTGCTGAGCAATTTTTATAAAAAATGGACAAATACAACACCTATTGCCTGAGAGGAGCATAGCGACCAGAAGTTTAGACGTATCAGCAATGAATGTATGGGTCACCTACCAGGAATACCCCCCAGATCATCAGCGGTAGTAGTCAAGGATGAGGGGAATCTAGAATGGGTAGTAGAGGAGGGAGAAAATGAATATTCTTTATGACTTTAAGATGTGCTATGTCAGCAGGGGCTGCAAGTCTTCCTACTCATCTACCCTTGTAAGTTTCCCCAGGAAGAGAGGGAAATCCTGGTGTAGTTGTTCCTACTTCTTATTATAGCAAACAACAGACTGGAAGGGTCAAGGGTAGCCTGTGGTCTATGCCGTGCTTCGGGACCCAAAATGAGTACTGCTTTCCCAGCTGCTTGGAGAATTGGTGGACAACGGCTCCTACTTGAGTCTGTGGGAATTGCCCTCTTAAAAAGAGTTGCCTCACACAAGGGTATTCTCGACTCCCAGACACCTTGCATCAAGGCAGCGCAATTCTAAAGGACCATCCCAGCTCAGGAGCTTCTGATAAGATCAGCTGGAGCCTCTCTTGTAACCATATCACAGTTCAATTGCTCTGTCTGGTCCTGTTTCCTTAATTTCCTCATGAGTCTTATTCCTGAAGATATATTTCAGTAAAATTCCTGCATACAAATCTTGGAGCCTTAGGTCAGCTTCCTGCAAACCTGATCTATAACAATTCCCTTTTCCTCTCTCTATATACTAACTTTCTATGTGATCTCTCCCACTTTCATGGATCTATATGCTATCTTTCTGCTTCTGAGTCTCAAGTTCATATCTCCAGCTGCCTTCTCAATATTTCTACTTCAGGGTACACTCAGAAATCAGTCAGAGTACACTCAGGGAAAAGAAAGTACTCTAGGCATATCACATACCAGTAATTTAATACAGGGATTGAGTTACAAGGTGGTGATGGGAAGCTGAGGAGTTGGGATGCATCGCCTTCTCGGTGTGGGTGTGCTCACCAGCCTGGAAGCTCCCTGAACTCTACATCTGGGGTGTTATGGAGGCTTCCTCGTGTAGCCATGATGAATTATCAACTCCATTTCCAGTATTAACCCCATTTCTCCATTATTAACTCTCTGGAGAAGTGGAGATGGGTTGAAAATTCCAAGCTTCTAATCATGGCTTGGTCTGTCTGGTGAAAAGCTCCCACCCAGGAGCCCACCAGAGTCACCTCAGTAGAATAAGAGATGCTCCTAATGTTCTTATCACTTAGGAAATTACGAGGGTTTTAGGAGCTCTCTGCCAGGAACCAGGGGCAGAGACCAACTACCTATTATCTCACAACCCCCTGGCTTCCTTGCTGTTTCCTCTACGGGGAACACTCTTATCCAGATACGCACCCCATATCCAGATATGGCTAACTCCATCTCCTTCAGATTTCAGCCAAAATATCACCTCCTCAATGTGATTTACACTGACTTTTCCACCTGATATTTCATCTAGCCCCCTCCCATGCCAGGACTTCTAATCTCTCTACCCAGATTTTATTTGGTTCTTTTTTTTTTTCTTTTATCATGGTGCTCATCAGCTTCCATTTACCATTCTACTTTATATATTATTCTGTTTAAATTTTGGGTTTTGTTTGTCTTTTTTGGGGGGGGGTGTCAATCCCCACTGGAACATTAGCTCTATGAGGGCAGGGATCTTTGTCTCTTTTCTGTGTGTGGGGGGGACACTTTTGTATCCTGAGCATCAAAAGCTGTGTAGCCTAGAATAGTATTCAATGAACACTCTTGTTTAAGTTCAAAGCTCTTACAAGGTAAATACTTCAAAGCTGCTGGGCTAGTATGTATATCATTTTCAACTTTAATATATATTTCAAAATTGCTTTTTAAGTGAGTACAGTAATTCATACCCCTACCAACTGTGTATGAGCATTCCATTTTTTTCCACAAATGTTATTAAGGTGTGGGTATGATATGGTTTTATTTTTATTTATTTTTTATTTTTTATTTATTTATTTGAGAGAGAGAGAATGAGAGAGAGCAAGCACATGAGAGGGGGGAGGGTCAGAGGGAGAAGCAGACTCCCTGCCGAGCAGGGAGCCCGATGCGGGACTCGATCCAGGGACTCCAGGATCATGACCTGAGCCGAAGGCAGTCGCTTAACCAACTGAGCCACCCAGGCGCCCTGATATGGTTTTAAATTGGCCTTTCCTTAATTACTAATGATTCAGCGTATTTGCCTATGTTTACTGGTCATGCAAGATTCCTCCTCTGTGAATTGCCTGTGCACTTTTTTTGTCATTTTTTTTTTTTTTTCTGTTTGGTTGCTGGCTTTTTCCCCCTTATTTATTTATGGACATTCATTATATATTCAGTGTACTGAACCTTTGTTGGTTATACATGTTGCAAATATCTTCTCTCAGTTGTTTGCTTAATTTTTCCACTAGTTTCTGGTGTTTTTAAATATAGTTTTAATTTTTAATAAGGCCAAATTTATTTATTATTTATTACTCCTTCACAGTCTGTGCATTTTAAAGCAAATCTTGCTCTACTTGAGGTCACAAAGAAATGATCCTAAGTTTTCTTTTAAAAGTATTAAAGTTTTGGGGTGCCTGGGTGCCTCGGTTGAGCATCCAACTCTTGATTTCGGCTCAGGTCACCATCTCAGGGCTGTGGGATGGAGCCCCAAGATGGGCTCCATGTTCAGCAGAGAGTCTCCTTGTCCCTCTCCCTCTGTTCCTACACCTGCTTGTGTTTCCTCTCTCAAATAAATAAATAAAATCTTTTTTTTTTTTAAAGTGTTAAAGTTTCACTTTTTGACTTTTAAGACTTTACTCTTGGGGCACCTGGGTGGCTCAGTCGGTTAAGTGTCTGCCTTCCACTCAGGTCATGATCTCGGGGTCCTGAGATAGAGCCCCTAGTCAGTCTCCCTGCTCATCAGGAGAGTCTACTTCTCCCTTTCCCTCTGCCTCTACCCCTGCTCATGAGCACGCTCTCTCTCTTTCTCTGTCTCGCTTGTTTGCTCACTCTCTCTCAAATAAATAAAATCTTAAAAAAAAGACGCAAAATTAAAAAGAACAGTTAATTTCCACAGAACACATTCTTGGGATTTTGCTTGACTTTGCATTGAATTTGTATACTAACTTAGGAATATCATAATGACATCTTTATGATATTGAGTTCTATACACAGACATGATATATAGCTCCATTACCTATACTTAATAAATACAAGTTTATAAAATGTTTCCATTAAGGTACCTTATGCATTTCTTCACTCCTATACTAGCTGTCTTTTTCCCCCCATTTTTAAATTTGAGTGTAGTTGACAGACTGTTACATTAGTTTCAGGTGTACAACATAGTACAGCTTCACACATGATGCTGTGCTCACCACAAGTGTGGCTGCCAGGTGTCCCCACACATCACTACTACAATACCACTGACCATATTCTCTGCGCTGTGTCTCTTATTCCCTTCACTTACTGATTCCGTAACTGGAAGCCGGCACCTCCTACTGCCCTTCACGCAACTGCTGTCTTTTACAAGTATGTTTCCTACCTTGTGCTGGGGATAGGAAATGCAGTTGTGATTACACATTTTTAAAAATTACACCACCTTGGAGCGCCTGGGTGGCTCGGTCATTAAGCGTCTGCCTTGGGCTCAGGCTGACCCAGCGTCCTGGGATCCAGCTCCACATCGGGCTCCCTGCTCGGCGGGGAGTCTGATTCCCCCTCTGCCTGCCGCTCCCCCTGCTTGTGCTCAGTCTCTTTCTCGCTAACAAATAAATAAATAAAATATTTTAAAAAGTCAAAAAAAATTACACGACCTTGCCGCATTCTCTTATTAATCATTACAATTTGAGTATTAGATTAACTTGATTTTCTCTGCAAACAATTCAGCGTGCTGCTTAACAGTTATGTATAATTCATGCTTTCGTTACGTAACACAATCAGCTCTAAAACTTAAAATACATTAAAAACAGCAATACTGCATGTCTCGCCCCCGTCCTCCTTTTCACTCCGTTTCTAACCATTCACCTCTCCCAGGTAACCAATTATTAATTGTCTTACGTACTTCCCCAGGGTTTCTCTCTGACTGCACAAGAAAATACAAGTTCTCTCGCCTTCATTCTATTTGCCAGCGCAGCCAGCCGCAGCCGGACGGCTCTCGCGGACCGCGGGACACCTGCGTCGCGCCGGCGGCACAGCCAGGGCGCGAGGCGCGCAGGTGGCGGGGGAACCACCGAGTGCCGGCCGGGCGGCGGCTAGAGCGGCCCGGGAGTCGTCTGCGCAGCCGCAGCCCCGCCGGGCCGGCCCCGCCCCTCGCGCGGGGCGGCTGGTTTCAGAGCGCGTGGGGGTGTCCACGGAGCGTCGCTCGGGGGCTCCCGTGGCCAGTGCGGCTGCCCCGCGTCCAGCTCGGGGTGCGGAGGTGCCCCCTCCTCTCGCCGGGGAGGCCGTGCCCGCCTCCGGGCTCGGGCCGCCGCCTCCCCGCGTTTGCGGACGGGATACTCGGGTCACTCGCACACACCAGCCGCCAGAATGGGGGCCGCTCAGTTTGGCTCCGTCTGTGGACAAGGTCAGTGGCGAGGTGTCTAAGTTCCCCTGTGGTACTGGACTGGAGCCCGCTCTTCGCAGTCGGCCTGCCTCGTTCCATTCCTGCCCCTGCCACGTCCTGGCTGTGTGGCTTCGGGCTGGTCCCTTCACCTCTCTGTGCCTCAGTTGGCTGCTCTGTAAAATGGGAAGAATGAGGTCACCTAACTCATGGGCTTGTGAGCATTCCGCGAGTTACTATGCGTAAGGCCCCTAAAATAGTGCCAGGCACGGAGTAAGGACGGTTTCAAGATTTGCCATGATTGGGGCTCCTGGGTGGCTCACTCGGTTAGGCGACCGCCCTCGGCTCAGGTCATGATCCCGGGGTCCTGGGATCGAGCCCCACATCGGGCTCCCTGCTCGGCGGGGAGCCTGCTTCTCCCTCTGCTACTCCCCGCTTGTGTTCCCTCTCTCGCTGTCTCTCTGTCAATTAAATACATAAATAAATAAAATCTTAAAAAAAAAAGATTTGCTATGATTATTACTGTGGTTCTAATTATGACAGCACCTTTATTTTTAATGAGTGGTCTTGGCTTTTCTGACGTTTCTTTAAATCTTATCTTTCGTCAGTTCTCTTTGTAATGGATGATTTCTCTATTTTAGGAGGGAAAAGAGCCCGTCCCTAAGCAAAGACCCAAACTGGTTTGTGTTGTGTGTTGTGATGCTTAAGCTCTCCAAGGCTTTACAATTTGGGGATGCCTTTTCCTTGGGGCCGCCTGGATTTAGCAGGAGCAAGAATAGTGTTTTGTTTTGTTTTTAAATGTTTTATTTATTCATGAGAGTCAGACAGAGAGGCAGAGGCAGAGAGAGAAGCAGGCTTCCCGCGGAGCAGGGAGCCGGATGCGGGACTCGATCCCAGGGCCCTGGGATCATGACCTGAGCCGAAGGCAGACGCTTAACCATCTGAGCCACCCAGGCGCCCGCAAGAATGGTTTCTTTCTTTTTTTTTTTTTTAAGATTTTATTTATTTATTTGAGACAGAATGAGAGAGAGAGCACATGAGAGGGGGGGAGGGTCAGAGGGAGAAGCAGACCCCTTGCCGAGCAGGGAGCCCGATACTACGGGACTCGATCCAGGGACTCCAGGATCATGACCTGAGCCGAAGGCAGTCGCTTAACCATCTGAGCCACCCAGGCGCCCGCAAGAATGGTTTCTAACAGTGAAGGTCTAGGGCCCCAGGTGTTAGAAATCACAGCTCGGCCAGGTGCTGGACACGTGCCAGTGTTTGAGCCCCAGGGGAGTCCTGAGTCCCAGCCTGATGTATTTCAGTACTTAACTTGTGTGTTTCCACGAAGTGTGGGAAACTGAGTTCATACTGACACCGGTAACTCCAATCCAAATTACAGGGTTCACATCAGATTGCTTTTTTCCCTATTTGTAACTCTCTTCTCTGAAAATGAGCAACTTTGCTCTCACTAACTTCCATGTTTCCTATTTGATCAACACTTCCTGTTTGTAAGGAGTCTCCCAATCCGGTGCCTTCTCACCCCATTCCCTTGGGCTAAAACCCCAAATAGGACAGGTGGTGACATGTGCATGGGGACATGGAATAGGTGGTGGTAGTTTTCCTGTCATTCCTGCCTCCCCACCACCATGACACCCTCCTCACACCACCCCGGCTCCAAA
The DNA here is from genome assembly GCF_964656455.1 of Halichoerus grypus. NCBI lineage: Eukaryota > Metazoa > Chordata > Mammalia > Carnivora > Phocidae > Halichoerus > Halichoerus grypus. The sequence goes on from NC_135720.1 coordinate 143,949,683, forward strand.
GTGGCTGAGCGGTGGCGCTCTCCCACCTCCCATGACCCCACCCAAATGCTTTCACACTGTGTTATTCAGGAAGGAAAGAAGGAAGGTAGGATTTTAGTGTGGTTTTTTTTTTTTAGATTTTATTTATTTGACAGCGAGAGAGAGAGAGAGAGAGAGCACAAGCAGGGGGAGTGGCAGAGGAAGGGGGAGAAGCAGACTCCCCACTGAGCAGGGAGCCTGATGTGGGGCTTGATCCTAGGACCCTGGGATCATGACCTGAGCCAAAGGCAGACGCTTAATGACTGAGCCACCAGGCGTCCAGGATTTTAGTTTTTAAATGGGGTGGGGGGAGGGATTTCAAACATCTCAGCATGAACCCCAATATGCCTGTCCCTCAACTTCAACAAACACTGTCTTTTGGCCATTTTCTTTCTTTCTTCTAGCCCCTCTTTCTTTCCCTTTCCCTTCTACCCCTGCCTTCCATCTTTCCTTCCCTCATTCCCCTTTCTTTTAGTAAAGAAAACTCCAGCAATCATATCTGTTCACTCATAAATACAGATGCTTAAGTGTGAGTTTCTAACAAGGACCTTAATGTAATCATAGTATTATTAGACTCAACAAAATCAACAGTAATTCCTGAATATCACCGTGTTCAATTGTTTGAATTGTCTATTGTCAAATGAATTGTCCTAATTGTTTGAAATGTCTTTTTTTTTTTAAGATTTTATTTTTAAGTAATCTCTATACCCAAAGTGGGTCCCGAACCCATGACTCTGAGATCAAGAGTTGCATGTTTTATGGACTGAGCCAGCCAGGTGCTCCTGAAATATATCTTTTTACAGCTGTTTTTCCCTATCGGATCCAGATATAATTTACCATTTGCATTTGGTTGACTTGTCTACTCAGTCTTTTTTTTTTTTTTTTTTTTTTTTTTTTTTAAGATTTTATTTATTTATTTGAGAGAGAGAGAATGAGAGACAGAGAGCATGAGAGGGAGGAGGGTCAGAGGGAGAAGCAGACTCCCTGCCGAGCAGGGAGCCCGATGCGGGACTCGATCCCGGGACTCCAGGATCATGACCTGAGCCGAAGGCAGTCGCTTAACCAACTGAGCCACCCAGGCGCCCTACTCAGTCTTTTATTTATTTATTTTAAAGATTTTATTTATCAGAGAGAGGGCGTGTGAGCAGAGGAGGCGGGGGAGAAGAGAAGGAAGAGGGAGAAGCAGACTTCGGGCTGAGCGTGGAGCCCGTCGCAGGCCTTGATCCCAGGACCCTGAGATCGTGACCTGAGCTGAAGGCAGCCGTGCAACCGACTGAGCCACCCAGGCGCTCCAACTCAGTCCCTTTTAATCTATGACAGTTTTCCTTCCCTCCCCCTCCTTTTTTTTTTTAAACATTTATTTATGGACCAGCTTCAGTCTTCTGTCCTATAAAATGTTTCACATTCTAAACTTAGCTGATTGCTTATTTTTAGTATCTTTAACTTATTACTTTTCAAACTCAGCTGCACGTTGGAATCATCTAGAAAAATTTAAGTTATTAAACACCCAGGCATCTCCCCCACAGACTAATATAATTGATCTTGGTTCAGCCAAGGTATCAGGATATTTTAAAAGTTCCCTAATGATTCTAATGTGTAGCAAAGTTTGAAAACCTTTAATTTAATTTGCTTCTGTATTTCACCTGTTTGCTGATATTTGGATCTAGAGACTGGATGACACTGATTCACTGACTTTGGCACTATTTGTTCACATAACAGTCCCCCAGATCTCCCTGGTAATGTCCTCGACCCGTGGGCACGAGAGGGAGGCTGCTAGCACTTGACGGGTTAATAGTGACTTCCCACTCGCAGGGATCTTCTGCAGAGATACAGCTGCCCACTAGAGTGAGGCCCAAGTACCGCCTTGGCCCAGGATGGCTAGAGAATCCAAGGAAGGCACAGCCTTGGACGACCAATCTGCAGAGAACCAGATCGGCCTTCTGGTCGTAAAAGTGGAAGAGGAAGAGGCCTCTGCCTTTGTGGAGGGGGCCAGCCCTGTTCAGGGTTCAGAAAACTCCCGCCGGCGCTTCCGGGGCTTCCGCTACCCCGAGGCCGAGGGGCCCCGCGAGGCGCTGAGCCGGCTCCGGGAGCTCTGCCGTCAGTGGCTGCGGCCCGAGACGCACAGCAAGGAGCAGATCGTGGAGCTGCTGGTGCTGGAGCAGTTCCTGACCATCCTGCCCGAGGAGCTGCAGGCCTGGGTGCGGGAGCGGCACCCGGAGAGCGGGGACGAGGTGGTGGTGCTCTTGGAGCATCTGCAGAGGCAGCTGGAGGAGCCAGGGCCGCAGGTAGAGGCAAAGGGCTTAGTATCTGAGAGCCGGGCTCTGTCTCTTCCTGAGGTCTCAAGATCGGTGTGAGGGGCGTTTCTGGAAGATCCAGAAGTTCTTAATCTCTTTTTGTATCATGAACCTCTTTGCCCCTCCGGAGAAGTCCCTGGACCCCTCCTCATACTAGTATATTTAAGAATATGAAGGATTACAAAAGAACTCAGTTACATTGAAACACGGTTCAACAGAGCATGAAACAAATTAGTGATAAAATTATCTATATGTTCTTTAAAATTAATGCACCAAATAGTAAGACCTACTAGGGACAGGCCCGGTAACTGGTAGAGGTTCAAAGTTGTTATAAGCATGAATGACTTTGACAATGTTTGCCTGGCTGTGATGTGGTGTGAAAACATCTGTAATTTCTATTGGTGACTAAATCCTGTGGCTTATGCCACATTGGTTTGTTGCTTCCATTTATAATGGAAGGAAAGGCCAAATTTCTCTTAGAGGCTAGTAAGCATTAAAATACTTTTATCCTGGACCACGTGGGAAGGAGTCCAAGAACCTCAGGCTCAAAAACACCCCTGCGTCTTCTTGCCTCGCCAGTCTTTTATGAGATTGTGTCCTCTGTGCACCATCTTGTGAATGTTCTTCAGAGGACATGTGGCAGAGCCTTCCAAGCACTGACCGGGAGCCCAGGGCTCTGGACTGGGATCTGCTGCCCGCCAGCCCTTGAGCAGTGAAGTCATTTCAAGGCTCTTAGCTTCAGCCTCCTCATTCTTCACAGAAGTGGTTAAGTCTGAACTGCATGTGAGAAAGTAACTTGGAAAATGTAGTTTAATATAAATGTCTAAAAGGAAGCCTGCTTTTCATGGGGATAGACCATGTACAGGGTCCAGAGTTAGGTGATTATACATACTGTCATCTTATTGGTCCCAAAACCCTATAAGCGAGAAATGATTGCCCTCACTTTTCAGATAAGAAAAGGCACAGTATTCTGAGAACTTAACACTAGTTCCCAAAGAGTCTTCACATAGAGCACAATGTATGTAACAAGGGAGCATGTGGTAGTGGTTAAGAGCATGGGCTCCGGGGTCCCTCTCCAAGACCCCCCCTCCTAGCATCACCACTTATTAGCTGGGTGACCTTGGGCAAGTTGCTTCAACTCTGGGCCTCCGTTTCCTCATTACAAAAATACAGATAGTAATAGTCCCTAGCTCATAGAGTTGGGTTTTTTCTCATAGAGTTGTTATCTGCATTCAGTGAGTTAATATTCATAAGGCTCTTAGAAATAGCGCCTAGAAAATAGAAAGTACTAGCACATAGAAAGCAAATAGAAGTTTTGATGAATCAATACGTGAATGACTTCCAGGTCCCAGGTGGTGACCAGAGGCCGCTACTCTGTTGCAAGATGGCGGTGTTGACACCAGCTCAGAGGCCATGGAGTACCCAGTTCCAGCCAATGAAGGCTCTGCTCAAGCACGAATCTCTGGGATCCCAGGCCTCAGCAGACAGGGGTGAGTGTTATCTTCTGGGCAGTCTGAATTCTACAGACTTCATCCAGCTTCATTAAGGATCACCTAATAGGTCCATTGACCGCTACTTTGTTTGGCCATCACTGACCGACTCTTTAACAGTGGTGGAAAGCTTTCCTAATCAAGCCCGGACATAATAAAAAGCTAAATAAGTAAAACTTGGTTTGGAAAGAACTGGTTCTCCATTCATTTCACACATAATTGTGGAGGCCTCCTACGTGGTAGCCCAGTGTTGTTGGTGAGACAGTCCTGGCTGCCACAGAGCTTATGTTCTAGTGGGGACGACAGTAGATAAACACAACAATATAGTTTCAGACGGTGGTAAGTGCCAAGAAGAAAATGACCAGAATCTGTAAAGCCAGTCAGAATATCCCACAGATTATAGGACTATTGCAAATGAGAGTATAAATCTTCTCAACCCTGGGTCTGTTGTTAAAATAGCATGAATCACTCCACAGGACATGACCGTATGTCCTGAACATGTGTGTGGGTTCCCAGGACACAGCCCCGAGATATGGCAGCCCCCACACAGTCTTTATTTCTCAACACAGGTTCTAGCCTAAACCAACTGTTCTGTGCCCCTTTTAAAGTCTGCCTCCTACAGGGAAACCTGAAGTTCTTGCTTTTCTCTCTTGACTCTAAGCAAGTTCTATACAACCAGATGCCTGTGCATTTCTGGTTCTAGCCTTCTTTGACTCTGGTTTTTCAAAACCAAAGAAGGCCCTTAACAACCACTAAAGGCATTTTAACCAAAATCTTATTTTTCTCCCCCTCCCAAGCAAAATTCAGAGGATCTTCAGATGAAAAGCTTGTTTTATGTTGCTTAAATTCATCATTCCTTCCAAGGATCCTGCCCTTTTTGTATAGGTTTCGTATATTGACAGCACACTACGCCTCTCTAGGCCTAGGGTTGGAGCTGGTAGGGACCAGGCACTGGGGAAAGGAGCACATTCTGTATGAACTTCCTGGCAGGAATTTACTAGCCCAGTTTTTGAACTTGGAATCCACAGGCCAGGGAGGCTGGGTGCCAGGGTCCATCTCATCCAGAGCGTCTTTCCTTCTTAGTTCTCCAGGTTCCTGGGCTTGCCCCGGGAGGGCGCTGCAGAGGAGACGCAGTGGTGGCTGCCAGGCTGCCCTCAGAGCCCCAGGTGAGCTGGAGCCCCCCTGTTGTGCATCCTGCACCGGGCCCTCCCTCCCACCCTACATCCTACACCCACCCAAGTCCTAGATGGGATTTTAATTTTCTCATGTATGCCGGTGTCGTTTGTCATGGTCTAACTTCTTGGTGCCTAGTTAAGAGCCTTTTCCTATTTTATGACTAGCTTGGGTGCTGTACTTACCACATCCTCCCTACTCCGTCTCTCTGGTCAGCCCCTGCTTCAATGGGATTTTCTTCAATAAGTACAATTCAGCAAATGCAAGCGGAAGCTTTTGTGATGGTGCTTTTGTTTTGAAGTGGGTTTTTTTTAAGATTTTATTTATTAGAGAGAGTGCATGAGAAGGGGGGAGAGGCAGAGGGAGAGGGAGAAGCAGACTCCTCGCTGCACAAGGAGTGTGATGCGGAGATCATGACCTGAGCTAAAGTTAGAGGTGAGCCACTCAGGCGCCCCAAGTTTTGTTTTTTTAATGCTGTTACTAGAGTATAAACACATGGTCTCTGGCTCTCAAGGGAACTTAAAAGTTGAGAGGACAGATGAGCCATGTCCATTTATCTCAACTAATAGTACAATCTGAACTGTCTTTACTTAAACTGGATTTTACTTTTCTTGTCCAGTTCTTCATGTCCTTGAGATTCTGTAGTCCCACTTTCTTCCCTGACTGTTCTCACCTCAGACCTACATTTCATTGTATTTTAATAATCATTCATGTCAATGAGCCCCCATCACTACTTTGCTGAAAATCACCCCACGAATCTTCTGAGAGGTTTCGGTTTGGTTCCAGTCCTTTCACTGGGTTGGCCTTTATTTTGTCTAGACACTGACGTGAAGACACTTACCCTCGTGTGTTCACTGATTGTTTACTTCCATGGTGGTTTTGTTGACCGGGTGAAATAGGTATTGAGGTGCCGCACTGGTGTTGTCTGCAGAGCCTTTAGGGGAGCCGTTCACTCTCCTGTGCCCAGCTGTGGGCATGACTGGGGAAGAGGAGCTAGGTGGGATCATGTACTGTTTCAGGGCTTGCTGAAAACGGAAGACGTGGCCCTGGCTTTCTCCTCTGCATGGACACAGCTGGATTCACCTCGGGGGAGCTTCCACAGAGATGAAAGGCAGGAGAACTGTGGCGGCCTGACCCCCCTGGGTAAGACGGATGGGTGCTGGTTTCTCCTAGGGTTTCGTGGCTTCCTTTATCGGTCAGAACCTACCGGGCTGTGAGAACCTGTTTGAACTGTTTGCATTCAGAGCCACCATTTCTGAACCCCAACTGCTAACCACATGTGTGACCAGCTCCTTAACCCCTGTGACCTTGCCTCCTTCCCCGTCCTGCCAGTGTTCTGGTCAGGTGAAGTGGGATGCAGCACATGCAACCCCCCGCACAGGCCTCGCTCACAGTAGGTGCGCGGTGTTGATCCCCTCCCCACTGGCAGCCTCGACAGAGGAGAGCTGGGTGCTCCTCAGGAAATGGGCCGTGGGCCCGCAGAGCATGAGAGCAAGAAGTGACCTGGAATGGATAGCAGAGCCGACCTAGAGATCAGGGCACAGGACACAGGGCAACAGCTTGGCTCGTCTGAGCTCACACCGCTCCATCCGGTACAGTGGGAGCTCCAGCTCACATCTGTCAGCACTGAAGCCAGTCCTTGTCTGGGATCAGAGTGACTGCTCGTATCCCTGATTAGGGATCAGTTTCTAAGTTCCCGCTTGCCCCGTTTCTTACAGAACGTTTCGCAAGTCCTTACACTTGCCTGCTTCCTGCTGCCTTCTGCCCAGCCCCCCTAGCGTTCAGCCCCAGTGCAGGGCCCTGCCTTCGTCCTTAGGACTTAGAGCCTCTGTGTGTGTCCCCAGCACAGTCCTCACCACCTTCCTCCACTCCCAGTGTGCACCCTGCTCCCGATGGCCCCATGCCTATTCTCCGGTCTCCTTCCTCCCCAGCACCCGTTGTCCCCCTTTATTCCCACCCTTATCCTTTCACGGAAATCCTCATCCCTGTGTCTGTGGAACTCTGTGGCAGGGCATAACTGACCATGTCTGGCCACTTGTTATTTCAGGTGGTAACATGCAGGCTGAGATCACGGACCTGCCCCCAGATGAGGAACATCCAGGACAAGAGCCTGGGGAAATACCGTGCCACTTGAGTGAAGACATTGCCCAGATTCCTGCCTGTGTAGAAGCTGGTGAACAGGAGGGCAGGTTACCAAGAAAGCAGAAAAATGCCACAGGAAGTAGGCGGCACTATTGTCATGAATGTGGAAAGAGTTTTGCTCAGAGTTCGGGCCTGAGCAAGCACAGGAGAATCCACACTGGTGAGAAACCCTATGAATGTGAGGAATGCGGCAAAGCCTTCATCGGGAGCTCTGCCCTCGTCATCCATCAGAGAGTCCACACTGGGGAGAAACCATATAAGTGTGAAGAATGTGGCAAGGCCTTCAGTCACAGCTCAGACCTTATCAAACACCAGAGAACCCACACTGGGGAGAAGCCCTATGAGTGTGAGGACTGTGGGAAGACCTTCAGCCAGAGTTGCAGCCTCCTAGAACATCAGAGAATCCACACGGGGGAGAAGCCGTACCAGTGCACCCTGTGTGGTAAAGCTTTTAGGCGGAATTCACACCTCCTGAGACACCAGAGGATCCATGGCGATAGAAGCGTGCAGGATCCTGAACGTGGAGAGACCTGGGAGAGTCAGGGGAGGGTGGAAGGCCAGTGGGAAAATGTTGAGGCTCCCGTGTCTTATAAATGTAACGAGTGTGAGAGAAGTTTCACTCGGAACAGAAGCCTTATTGAACACCAAAAAATCCACACTGGTGAGAAACCCTATCAGTGCGACACATGTGGGAAAGGCTTCACCCGAACTTCATACCTTGTTCAACATCAGAGAAGCCACGTCGGAAAAAAAGTTCTATCACAGTGACCCACGTCGTACGTGGCAGAGTTGGTGCTCATTCCTCATTGAACCGAAGCCACCCGCAGCCCTTCCTGACCACAGAAACTGGGCTGGGCTTTATTGACCACTTCCCATCATCTTGTATTAGAAGACAGAGTCTGGCTGAGATGGATTCTCTTCTACATTCTAGAAGGTGGCTGAGGAACAGCTTATTTGATAGGAGGCTACAGGAGAGTTGTCTGGAAGGGGTAGGACCTGAAATGTTTATTCTCACCTACTAGACTGAAATGGGCTTCCAGACTGGCTAGCCACCTCCAGCCAGCACTTTATGATGTCTCGTGGGCAGAAGGCTGTGCCTATAAAGAATCCTCCATCAGCTGGTCCGATCCGTGACATCTTACACTCCCCACTGTGCCTTGAACGCAGGTGCTGATAAACATTCATTAAATGTAACCGTGAGATGACCCTATAGCTCTGGATATGATATCATCTAGACTTCTGAAGAACTTCTCACCATAGCCTTTTGAGCTTGTGTCTAATTCTGAGGTTCTAGATTCTGAGTTAATCTAGCACATTTTTTGCAGATCACATAAGATTGGCGGGTTGAGGGTGAGGTTACTGTGATAGAAAGAATCCAAATTTCTTGACCAGACTAGGCATTCCAATGTGAATACCTTAGGTTCTTCATCATGAAATCACTGTAAATGTATGCCAGGCATGGAATGCCATTCTTTAATATTGCTACTCTCTGCAGAGAAAATATTCCTACGCAGACAGTGTGAAAATTAATCAAATCAGAATAAAATGATAAATTCGCTAATGCTTATCTTGGTTCTCAGCTTTCAGGCCTCTTGGGCCTAACCACGTGCTTGCTAAAGCCACAGACACTATCCTGCCCACGACCCACTCCACTGGAAAGTATAGTAGATGAATCACAACTTATGCCTGCTCAGTTCAAACTTCCTTTAGGTCAGTAGAGTCAAACCAAATATTTAAAGCAAGTATCACTTATGGTTTCAAAACTCCCATTATTAGTGTGCAACCATCTTGGTTGTTTTTTTTTTTTTTTTTAAGGTTTTATTTTATTTTTTAAAGATTTATTTGAGAGAGAGAAAGCAAGAGAGAGAGTGCACAAGCTGGGGGGAGAGGCAGAGGGAGAAGCAGACTCCCCCTGAGCTGGGAGCCCGATGCGGGGCTCGATCCCAGGACCCTGAGATCATGACCTGAGCCGAAGGCAGCTGCTTAACTGACTAAGCCACCCAGGCGCCCCTATTTTGGTCTTCTTACATATTAATTTCCAGGTCACCAATGTGGTACCATCTCATTTGTTCATGATGACAGTTTTAGCCATTAAGTTAATTCCTCAGGCTATCTACTTTTCTTTCTTTCCTTTTTTTTTTTTTTTTTTTAAAGATTTATTAGAGAGAGAATGAGCGGAAGGGGCAGAGGGAGAGAATCTCAAGCAAACTCTGTGCTGAGTGGAGCCCAATGTGGGGCTCAATCCCAGTACCCTGAGATCATGACCGAGGCCAAAATCAAAGTCAGACGCTTACCCAACTGAGCCAACTTAGCACCCTGCTATTTACTTTTCTTAAGCACACTTTGTAGACCATCTTTTTTTTCCTTCATGATAGTCAAAGTTTCAGTTTTGTGAGAAAACTTTAAGTCACCATTACAGAAGAACAGTGACCGTTGAACAACACTGGTTTGAACTGCACAGGTCTGCTTCTGTGCAGATTTTTTTCAACAAATGCAGTACTGTAAGTATATCTTATTATTAATAACATTTTTTCTCTAGTTTACTTCAAATATATAGTATGTAATACATATAACAAAAAATACATGTGTTTTTTTTTTAAATATTTTATTTATTTATTTGACAGAGAGAGACAGCGAGAGAGGGAACACAAGTAGGAGGAGAGGGAGAAGCAGGCTTCCCGCTGAGCAGAAAGCCTGACATGGGGCTCGATCTCAGGACGCTGGGATCATGACCTGAGCCGAAGGCAGCCGCTTAACCGACTGAGCCACCCAGGCGCCCCCCAAAAATACATGTTAATCAACTTTGTTGGTAAGGTTCCTGGTCAACAGTAGGCTATTAGTAATTGGGGTATTCACTACAGAATTAAAACTTTTAACCATGCTCCTCCCCACTCCCCCCACTTTTTGATTTCCAGTTATTACAACTGATAGTAAAAACCTAGGTATAATGTTTGTGCCTCCCACATTAGGGAAGAGATTCTGCTTTATGCATATACCAGTTCAGATGTTAGTGTCTTCCCAAACATCCTCACAGTCACACCCAGAATAATGTGTGACCATATGTCTGGGCACCCCATGGCCTGGTCATGTTGACCCATAAAACTGATCATTACAAAACTAGTTTGGGGTATTCACTACAGAATTAAAACTTTTAACCATCCTCCTCCTCCCCACTACCACCACCTTTTGATTTCCAGTTATTACAACCGATAGTAAGAGCCTAGGAAATAATGTTTGTGCCTCCGTCCCCTGCTTACGGATCAGGATAGAGAAGGGCTGGTACGAAGCTGAGACAGAGATGAATGACTGGCTCACTACTCTGTGCTCAGCACCTGGCCGACCTGATGAATGAATGATTCTGAAGATGGGTTGATTCTACTTGCTCTCTCCTATTAACATAAAATCCCTACTGTTAGGGGCGCCTGGATGGCTCAGTTGGTTAAGCGACTGCCTTCGGCTCAGGTCATGATCCCGGAGTCCCTGGATCGAGTCCCGCATCGGGCTCCCTGCTCGGGGGAGGAGCCTGCTTCTCCCTCTGACCCTCCCCCCTCTCATGTACTCGCTCTCTCTCATTCTCTCTCTCAAATAAATAAATAAAATCTTAAAAAAAAAAAAAAATCCCTACTGTTAGAGACCATAGTGTTCACATCCTTATTTCCAGAAATAAACTTTTCTTTCCTATTTCTAAACAAACTCTGTGTTTACAACCATTCAGTCAGCAAATCTCAGTGTTAGGTCACACACTAAGAAATCGAAGATGAACAGTTGTCTCTTCCTTTGAAGAGCAGGAGAACTAAACTCTCTTCTACGATGTTCTATCCATGCCTGTCCTCATTTTGTGAGTCGGCCTGGCAATCCCTATGTCCACACAGGTGCTGCACAGACCAGGATTCAACAGCCGCTGCTCTCGCCTGTGCTCCACCCAGCAAGTGAGACTGGGCGAGCACGGTGCACAGCCTGTCCAAGGCCACTTGCCCCTCCCTCGCCAGCACGGAGACTGTAGGAGGGGGTTTCCTCTCCCGAGGAGTAAGGCTTGCTCAGCAGCAGTATGTTCTACCATATGCACTGCTATCACATGGCTTCTCTGGGTGCCATCCTGTGGGACACAGGGAGCGAATACATTTGCCTATTCCTGCTTTTGTTGTTTACACAGATTCAAAAATTGCTGGGGCGCCTGGGTAGCCCAGTCGGCTAAGCTGCCGACTTGATTGTGGCTCAGGTCATGATCCCAGGGTTGTGAGATTCAGCCCCACGTTGGGCTCCATGCTGAGCATGGAGTCTGCTTGAGAGTCTCTCTCCCTCTACCCCTCCCCCTGCTTACATGCTCTCGCAAATAAATCTTTAAAAATTCTTTTTTAAATATTACTTCAATCTAAAAGGGGCTATTTGTTTTCTGACCAAATCTGTTGGCCTTTTTTTAAAAAAATCTGGTGCCAAACATGGGGCCATTAAGGGCACAGTGCCCTTTTTTGAAGAAGGACGTGGCCACACACAACAGGACAGCATATGTGGTAAGAATTCCTGGGATCCGGTGCGCATGTTCTTGACTCTGTGGTGGGCGAGAGAGTACAAGTCTTCCCGCCGTCGCACCTGTACTGCCCTGGCTGAGTTACAGAACATACATACATGTGCCACCTGCTCATGAACGTTCAGAGGTTGTCACCAAGCGTAGGACTGGATCCAGGTGCCCCATGCCATAGCTGTTACTAAAAGTTTGTCTCTTGAGGCTGAGTAGATAGCCACTTAAAAATGAAAGTCAGTATAAATCTAAGCTTACTGGTGTGGAGCTGATCCTTCCGTGCCTCTGAGCCTTCCCTGCCCTACACCCTAGCCTCACTTCCGGTAAGGAAAGAAGGCTTCCTAATGCTCCAGCAACCTCTGTGAAGGACTCGTCCACACCACTCCCGTGCTCCCTGAGCTGCCAGCCAATCACACAGTGTCCTCTCCTGGCAGTTGTAACCCTTCAAGTGTCTTGGTATTTCTGTAAAAAAGAGAAAAGTGTCTAAATTCATCAGACAGAATTTGAGAAAAACTTGCAATGAAGAGAAGAAAGTTAAAGTAACCCTGTGAGTGAGGGTGCCTGAGAGGTGATGTGGAGCATGAATGGAGCCTGCCCGTTGTTGGGTGTTCTTCAGTCAAGTGCCTGTATGGGACTTTTGCCCAGAGCTAACTGAATTGTTTGTTGCTTGAGATTTGATGAGTTCTTCTATATTCTAGACACAAGTCCTCTGTTAGAGATATGGTTTGCAAATATTTTCCCCTATCTGTAGCTTGTCTTTTTTTTTTTTTTAAAGATTTTATTTATTTATTCATGAGAGACAGAGAGAGAGGCAGAGGGAGAAGCAAGCTCCCTGCAGAGCAGGGAGCCCAATGCGGGACTTGATCCCAGGATCCTGGGATCATAACCTGAGCTGAAGGCAGACGCTTAACCAACTAAGCTACCCAGGCACCCTGTAGCTTGTCTTTTAATCCTTAGCAGTCTTTAACAGAGCAACACTTTTAAATTTTGATGAAGACCAAATTATTAATTTTTCCTTTAATCAACCATGCTTTTGATATCAATTCTAAGAATCTTTGCCTAAATCTAGGTCCTAATGATTTCCTATCTTTTCTTCTAAAAGCTTTATAGTTTTAGGTCATATATTTTAGTCCATGATTCATTTTGAGCTGATTTTTGTATAAGGTTTGAAATATAGGCTATTTTTATTTTATTTTGCCTGTGGATGCCCAACTGTGCCAGCACCATTTTCTAAAAAGACTATCCTTCCTCCACTGAATTGTTTCTGCACCTTTGTGAAGAATCAGTTGGGCTTTTTTTTTTTTTAAAGATTTTATTTATTTATTTGAGAGAGAGAATGAGAGACAGAGAGCATGAGAGGGAGGAGGGTCAGAGGGAGAAGCAGACTCCCCGCTGAGCAGGGAGCCCGATGTGGGACTCGATCCCGGGACTCCAGGATCATGACCTGAGCCGAAGGCAGTCGCTTAACCAACTGAGCCACCCAGGCGCCCCTCAGTTGGGCTTTTTTGTGTGGATCTGCTTCTGGGTACTCCAATCTGTTATACTGAACTCTGTATCTCTGTATGTCCACAACACCACCCTCTCTTGATCACTGTAGATAGACGGTAAGCCCTAACATTGGGCATAGTGATTCCTCCCACTTTATTCTTGTTCAAACTTTAGTTTTTTCAAGGTCCCTTGCCTTTCCATATAAATTTTAGAGTAAGTTTATCTACAAAAAGTTCCTGGTGAGATTTTGATAGGATCTGTATTAAACCTATAAATCAGTGTAGAGAGAACTGATATCTTTACTGTGTTGTGTCTTGTAATTCATGAACACAGAGTGCCTCCACTGATTCAAATCTTTGCTTTCTTTCATCAGGATATGGGCAACTTAGTTCTGAACTGAATTCCACCAACAACCTGAATGAGTGTGGAATCAGATTCTTTCCAAGTGCCTACCAAGAAGAACCCAAACGGCTAACACCTTGATTCTGGCCTTGGGGAACCTGGAGTAGAGAAACCAGCTGAGTTAACTGGGATTTCTGACTTAAAGAAGTGTTGTTTTAAACACTGAGTTTGTGGTGATCTGTTAAGGTGGCAACAGAAAATGAATACAAGTAATATTATAGGCATCACCCGGAAAATTATTAAAAATTATGATCCAGACCCATAGAATCTGAACCTACATTTAACAAGATCCCCAGGTGATTTGCTTACACTCATTTTTGAAAATCACTGGTAATACTTTGCCTGTTGTGGAAGTGGAACAAAGAAATGGAAAAAGAACCCATGTTTGCATGTGCTTCAAAGAAAGACAAAGCCACAAATTTTAAGGACCAGAAGAAAAAAAGGAAAGAAAACACCACAGAGGGGGTGTGGGCCAAGATTCTGGGTTCAGAGAGTCCTATTTTCCCCTGAATCAGCCAGAGTTCAACCACAGAACAAATGATACCTACCTACCTACCTACCTATCATCTAGGTATCTGTCTGTCTGTCTGTCAATAGGCTTATGCATTTGGGGGCTGGCTAACCAGTCTCCATGAGGCTCCAGAGCCCACAAGCAGGTAGTCAGGAAAGGAAGATCACAAGCCATCTAGTACCTGTGTCCATTTCTGTTGCCTCTGACTTTTGTGACAAAGGTATCCTGTGAAAATGGAGCCCTTCCCTGTGGAATTAAACACACACAGCTGGATCAGGAGTCCAACAGCCACAGGAAGACCCGGGGAAGAGAGCAACTGCAAGCCCAGGTGCTGTCTCACACCAACCAGGTGAGCCGGCTGATTAGCAGCAATGTGTGGACGCTATGTAATGGTCTAACCCCCCTTCTGCTCAGGAACTCTCAGGAGACAATCTTCCTGCAACATACTAGAATGAGAATTCTGGGGAATGTAGTTCAGCTTGGCCAAGTTGGCACATCATAAGCCATCACAATCAAGTACCAATACACATCTCCTTAACCATACTTAATCGCCTAATAAAGACAGTTACAAAACTGTACTTCCATCTAAATGATGCCAGAATCCCCATAAAACCAGGACCACACTAACTCTTTTCTCAGGAGAGGACACAACGTCCCTCTCCCTCTCATTCCCCTTCCCCCACCTTTTAAAAAATGTCTTTACTGATGTTCATTCATCTCCTACCTGATTCACACTCCTTTTGAAACCCCTTAACCTAAATACCGAAGTATAAAGTTAACTATCATTGACATATTTTATATGCTAAGAGGACAAGAGAGAAAGAAAACAAAAAATCTGGTTGATATATATAAACATTCATATCAAAACAATAAAACAATCATAACTATTGTCCTATTTTTTTTTTTGCAACTAGTCACATGGTCACACCTGTTATTTATAACAACCTTCTTTCACTATCCATTCCATATTCCCATTGATCCAGCAAGCATCTCAGCTGGTTGTGGTTCTTTGCTTGGTGGAGTGACCCAAGCCTTCATTCCCAAAGCGTCTGAGCCATTAGCAGTCTGAGGCCTGCACTGGGTTGTCACAATTGTCCACCGGCATTAACCACAGGTACTGTAGTACTAGTAGCAACCCACTTTCCCCTTGGGGTGACCAGTCACCCCAGCCAGTACAGTGGTCCTTTGTTGATTCAGGGGCATTATGGAGCCCAAAGCAGTCAGCTATCAGTCTCAACTTCCAGTTCAATGGAGTCCCTGTTGTGTCACGTGGTGACATCTAGGGGACTATTCCACCCTAGACCAGCAGAAACTAAGCTCAGTACTGGAAATAAAAATTTTGCTAGTGGATTTCTTGTAGCGGTAAGAGTGAGTGAAGTAACTTCTATTTCTACCCCTCGATTTCTGGACTTTTGAATCCTGGCTATGGGAGAAATGGCATGATACATTAGATGTTGATTTAGAGCATACACTGCATCCTGGAAGACAGTACCAACTCTGCAAAGTATGTCCACTTAGCTGCGCCATAACTGAGTCCTTAAAAGGTCATTTTACTATTTTATCAACCCAAGTGCTTTAGGCTGATGACGACTATGGTAAGACTAGTGAACTCCATGAATACAGGTCCAATGCCCACTTCACTTGCTCTGAAATGGGTTCCTTGGTCAGAAGTGATGCTCTGTGGAATACAGTAAGTGGTAAGTCCACAGAAGGCAGTTTTGGCAGAAGCACTCACTGTAGGCCAGGAAGGCAAACCATATCCAGAATAAGTGTGTATTCTAGTGTGAACAAAAACACTACCCCTTCCATGGTGGAAGTGGTCCATTGTACTTCAGTCAAGTAGCTGGCTGATCACACCAAGAAATGATGCATACTGAGAGTTCACTGTTGGTTTCTGCTGTTGACAGACTGGGTACTCAGCAGTGGCTCTAACTAGGTTGGCCTTGGTGAGTGGAAGTGAGACCATGCCTAAACTGGATCCCTGCATCCAAGGCCACTTTGTTCAGGATCCTGTTAAGCAAGGACAGGAGTGTCTGGGGAAACAGGCTGACTGATAGCCACAGAACAGGTCATCCTATCCACCCAATTATAAAAATCCTCCTCTGCTGAGGTCACCCTTTGGTAAACATTCAATGGCACACATGTAACTTCACATTTTTGTTTATTTGGAGAGGTCTATTCACATAGTTTTCCCCAAACCTCCTTGTTTCCAATATTCTATTGGAATTCATCAGCCTACCTTCCAATGGTACCTTGACCATTCAGCCAAACCAAGAGGCACAGCCTGTGAATTGTTAGACTCATACTTCTGGCCACCTCTCTCCTAAACAAAATGAACAACCAGGTGCAATGCTTGAAATTCTGTCTCCTAGGAGGATTTCATTTTATCACCGCCTTTCAGGACCGTCCCAGAGTAGGCCTATACTGCTGCAACAGTCTACTTTCGTAGATGTCATGCAGATTCATCTGTAAGCCAGGCCCCAGTTTTTTTCTTCCTCATTCAACTGGTCATAGAGAACTCCGCCATGAGGCCATAGGTTCAGGCAGATAGGAAGTAATGTAGTAGGAATAAAGGCCTGGAGTACTTGGATCACCTCCTCATGTAATTTAATTGTGTCTGCAAGCCTGCTCAAGCCTGACAATATATATACAACTTCCATTTATTAATGAAGCTGCTGTGCACACCCAATTTTATGGCTTGGTATATCAGACAACATCCAGTTCATGATGAGCAGATCAGGTCACATGGTAACTTAATGGTCCATGGCCAAGCATTTATTCTCTATTAAGGTCCAGTAGCAAGCCAAAAGCTGTTTCTCAAAAGGAGAGTAATTATTTGAAGAGAATGGCATTGCTCTGCTCCAAAATCCTAAGGGTCTCTTCTGTGATTAACCTACAGAGATCTGCCAATGTTTTTTGTTTTTTTTAAGTTTTTATTTAAATTCCAGTTAGTTAACACAATGTACTACTGGTTTCAGGTGTACAATGTAATGTTTCAACACTTCCATACAACACCCAGTGCTCATCACAGGTGCACTCCTTACTCCTTATCACCTATTTAACTCATTCCCCCCACCCACCCACCTCCTCTGGTAACCATCAGCTTGTTCCCTAAGTTGAGTCTGTTTCTCGATTTGCCTCTCTTTTCCCCCTTTGCTCCTTTGTTTTGTTTCTTAAATTCCACATGTGAGTGAAATCATATGGTATTTTGTTTCTCTGACTTACTTCGCTTAGCATAATACTCTCTAGCTCCATCCATGTTGTTGCAAATGGCAAGATTTCATTTTTTTGATCGCTGAATAATATTCTGTGGTATATATACACTAGATCTTCTTTATCCATTCTTCAGTTGAGGGACACTTGGGCTGTTTTCGTAGTTTGGATATTGTAGATAATGCTGCTATAAACATCAGGGTGCATGTGTCCCTTTGAATTAGTATTTTTGTATTCTTTGGGTAAATACCTAGTAGTGCAATTGCTGGATTGTAGGGTGGTTCTATTCTTAGCTTTTTGAGGAAACTCCATACTGTTCTCCAGAGTGGCTGCACCAGCTTGCATTCCCACCAGCAGTGCAAGAGGGTTCCCCTTTCTCCACGTCCTTTCCAACACCTGCTGTTTCTTGTGCTGTTGATTTTAGCCATTCTGACTGGTGTGAGGTGATACTGTAGTTTTGATTTGCATTTCCCTGATGGTGAGTGATGCTGAACACCTTTTCATGTCTGTTTGCCATCAGGATGTCTTCTTTGAGAAATGTCTGTTCATGTCTTCTGCCCATTTTTTAACTGGATTATTTAGTTTTGGGGCATCTGGTTGTATAAGTTCTTTATATATTTTGCATACTAACCTTTTATCAGATATGTCATTTGCAAATATCCTCTCCCATTCCATAGGTTGCCTTTTACTTTTGTAGATTGTTTCCTTTGCTGTGCTTAAGCTTTTTATTTTGATGAAGTCCCAATAGTTTATTTTTGCTTTTGTTTCCCCTGCCTCAGGAGACGTATCTAGAAAGAAGTTGCTATGGCTAATGTTAAAGAAGTTACTGCCTGTGTTCTCTTCTAGGATTTTATGATTTCAGGTCTCACATTTAGAATCTTAATCCATTTTCAATTTATTTTTGTGTATGGTGTAAGAAAGTGGTCTGATTTCATTCTTTTGCAAGTTACTGTACAGTTTTCCCAACACCATTTGTTGAAGAGACTTTTACCCACTGGATATTCTTTCCTGCTTTGTCAAAGATGAATTGACCATATAGTTGTGGCTTCGTTTCTAGGTTTTCTATTCTGTTCTACTGATCTATGTGTCTATTTTTGTGCTAGTACTATACTGTTTTGAATACTACAGCTTTATAATAGAACTTGAAGTCCAGAATTGTGATGCCTCCAGCTTTGTGTTTTCTTTTTTTTCCCCCAAAGTTGCTATGGCTATTCAGGATCTTTTGTGACTCCATATAAATTTTAGGTTTGATCTAGCTCTGTGAAAAATGCTGTCAGTGTTTTGATAGAGATTGCATTGGGATCTTCCAATGTTTTTAGTAAACATCTCTATCTACCACTGACAGTTCTGGATATGCTCTATTATGTGGAAGGAGTTTTTAGTTCCTAAACGAGCACTAAAAGGGGCTATAACCCAACCCACTCAAAGGGTGAGTCTGGAAAGTTTGGCTTATTTTAGAGAGTAGTGAGCCAAAGCTGGATTTGACTTAGATGGCCTTTAGGTAAACATGCAAAGAAATGGCCATTGGTAAAGGTAGGGTGCTGCTAGACATCTAATGGGAAGGAAAGTAGATGAAGAGACAGGTACAAATATTTATTGAACATCCTCTGTGTGGCAGGCACTGTGCTGGGCTTATATTTATGGTGCTTATATTGATGATCTAATTCCTACAAGTGACCAATTTTGAGCTTATAATCTGTTTACAAATGAGGAAATTCAAGTTCAGAATAGTTCAGTGGCATATGCAAGAAAAAAGGAAGAAACTAAAGTTTTTTATCTTTTCTTTTTATTTTTTAAAGATTTTATTTATTTATTTGAGAGAGAGAATGAGATAGAGAGAGCATGAGAAGGGGGAAGAGTCAGAGGGAGAAGCAGACTCCCTGCTGAGCAGGGAGCCTGATGGGGGACTTGATCCCGGGACTCCAGGATCATGACCTGAGCCAAAGGCAGTCACTTAACAACTGAGCCACCCAGGCGCCCTAAAGTTTTTTATCTAAATGTAGGTCTCCAACTCCAAAATTCATATGACTTTCACTACTTCAGGCCAAATAACTGAAAGAAAGAAAGCAGTTGTGGTCTGCAGTGAGGACTATCATTTAGGAATAACTAGATGGAGGAAGGAGGAAAGAGGAAAAGGGGGTGAAAAAGGCAGATAGGTACTAAATGAGCAAGATGGCTGCCCTTCAAGGGGTAAAAGCAGGGCAAGAGTTAAAAGGTGGTCATTGTGAATGCGGGTCTCCTATACCTATATATGCGTGTATTTTGAGGGAAATAGAGTTTTTAAAGAAGATTTTATTTATTTATTTATTTATTTATTTATTTATTTATGTGAGAGGGGGCGGGGGAGAGCACGAGCGGAGGGGAGAGGCAGAGGAAGAGGGAGAGGGTGAAGCAGACTCCCTGCTGAGCAGGGAGCCTGACTCAGGGCTCAATCCCAGGACCCTGGGACCATGACCTGAGCCCAAGGCAGACACTTAACTGAGCCAGCCAGGCACCCCAAGGGAAATAGAATTTTTTTAAAAAGTTACGCATACAAAGTTTTATCACCATAAAACTGAAAGGCAATAAATGAATCTAAAAAGAAAATCCATAAAAGGTGCTCCAAAGTATGAGATATATATGCATGCGGAGTCAGATTTACAGACACACTGAATAAACAAAACCACAAGGGGCACCAGCAAGGATATGTCTTATGCCCTAAAAGCCATCTTTTACAGGTTTTACCCATACAGAGATAAAAAGTAAAACACTGATATCCAGGCTCCCAAATAAATACAATTTTGGAGATAGTAAATTTTAAATGACATTAATAATTGACTGAGTCTTGGGCTAAATTATACTTCCTTATTTTAATATGTTCAATTCAGTTGGTATGTATTTTTTTAAACCCTCAAATTATTTATGGATACCTCAGAGTAACTGGATTTATTCCTATGAATAGAAAATGTTATGTCCTAGCAATAATCCTGTATAATTAATGCTTTCTTCCATCTCTAAAAGATGTGTTATTTTAAGTGATTAAGGACTGTAAGTATGGGGAATTCTTTGGCTAATAACACTATAACAATGTGAAGAGCATGAAAATTAAGTTGCTAAAATGTCAAAAATAGAAATTATTGGGGCGCTTGGGTGGCTCAGTCGTTGAGCGTCTGCCTTCGGCTCAGGTCATGATCCTGGGGTCCTGGGATCGAGCCCCGCATCGGGCTCCCTGCTCAGCGGGAAGCCTGCTTCTCCCTCTCCCACTCCCCCTGCTTGTGTTCCCTCTCTCGTTGTGTCTCTCTCTGTCAAATAAATAAAACCTTTAAAAAAAAAAAAAGAAAAGAAAAGAGAAATTATTAATCCCATTTGTCTCATGCCACGTCCAACAGCAAACATCCCATAGCTTACATCCAAGTAAGTCCCAACGACTCATACAAAAGCAGAACAACCCAAGAGCAAAAATACCCAACAAACAAAAACCACCCAAGAGTGAAGCACGTGTACCACAGCATTCTCAATGAGATCAAAACACTTCATTTTCCTTTTCATTTCACATTTTAACTTCTACCTGCGTTACCTCCAGGGAGCAGAGCGCTGTGTTTGTCAGCTCTGCATTCACTGCAAAGTCCAGTGTCATCTAAAGTCATCTGCCACTGACGTTAGCGGCGCTGAAGCTGGACGCCAGGTATCAGCCAGCGTTATAAGATAACGCGGAGCGCGGGCCGGTGGGAGCCCGGGGAGGACACTAGCGCTTCTGTCGCTGCCAGCGCGTGGTTATTTGCCATCTATAACATACTTTCAGAAAATGCCATCCTTTCTCCCCCGTCGCCCCAGGAGCCTGTTAGGAAGCCGTCTCCAGAGCCCAGCTCAGCGCCCTACTCGGAAGCGTTTACTGACACAGCTCAGCTCATGACAGAAAACGTTTCCTTCCTTCGTCATAAGGTTCTGCTAAGAACCTCATTCATTCATTCATTCATTCATTCATTCAAGGAACACTGAGTTCCTACCATGTGCCAGGCCTGTTTCAGGCCCTCGGATGCCGCAGTGAACAAGATAAGAGCCAACACGCTTCGCTGTGAACTCCGCCGCAGTTCTGGGCAATCGTTACTCACGAGTTCAACACGCGTGTCTGCCCTGGAGGAGCTCCCACTGACGCCAGGGCAGCGACTGGGGGGGCGAGGCGAACAACGACGAAAACAGCGGACGTACAGCACGTGGGCGGGTGAGAGCTGGAGACGTAAACGGCGCCTCAGACAGGCCTCCCTGAGGTGACCCGAGTGCCCTCGGCGAAGCCGGTCCCGCCCCGGACCGTCGGGAAGGACGCGCGGCGGAAGCCTCCTCGGCCCGACCCCCGGCCCAACCCGCGGCCCCCGGCCCGGAGCCTCCACTGCGCGTTCTCCCGGCGCCCCCAGTCCCCCGCGCTGTCCGCGGCCGCCGTGAGGAGCTCGCAGTGCCCCTCCTCCGCCGCGGCCGCTGCCGGGACTTCCGCCGGCCGGATGCACTTCCGGCGCCGCTCTAGCATCGCGGGAAGGTCCCCGAACTCGGTGGTTGCTCTGAGCCGCGGGAAGGGCGCGGCAGGCTGGGCCTAGAGGGCCGCGTGGTCGCGTTCTCCGGGCCCGCCTTCCCTCTCCCTGCGGAAGCCAGTACTGCGCACCCCTTCCGCCCGCGGGTCGACCCCCAGTCCCGGTGGTGGTTATGCGCCTGGACTCACCTCCCTTTGACTGTGAGATTCAGACACTTTCCGCATAAGGTTATTTGCCGACTTGACCGGACTTGTTATGCCTGGGCCTGGCCGAGGTGAGTGCTTCTGCGAGCATTTGCTGCATAGAACAGTGCCTCTCCCTGCTGGCCGGATACTCGTCCGTCCGGCCGGCCTTTGACCACGGACCGTTTCCAATCGCAGGGCCCAGGATGAAGTTGGAGGAGGAAGCTACGTGGTAGCGGGGGAGGAAGACTGGTTCCCCGTACACAGTACTGGAAGGGTGTTTGGGGTACATAGCGTCTGACCTCAGAAAGCAGCACCGGGGCAGGAGGTGTCTGAAGAAACCAGCCGGGACCGTCAGGCATCCCGGACTCCTGAAATGATCAGTGTCCACGCTGTGCTCAGAAAAACACCAGGTCCTCCCCCGGCAAGCCAAAGGCTGTTTGAGGGGCGCCTGGTGGCTCAGTGGTTAAGCACCTGCCTTCCGCTCACGTCGTGATCTCAAGGTCCTGGGATCGAGCCCCGCATCGGGCTCCCTGCTCCGTGGGAAGCCTGCTTCTCCCTCTCCCACTCCCCCTGCTTGTGTTCCCTCTCTCGCTGTGTCTCTCTCTGTCAAATAAATAAAATCTTTAAAAAAACAAAACAAAGGCTGTTTGAGGATCTAAGAAATAGGCACTTCCAGATGCACCTCTTAGGGCTGACATTAAGCTGCACGGGCAGCTGTTGCAATGGGACAATCTCTGCTGCCAGTGAACATCCAAGATCCAAAGGAAGGGTCTTGCTTGTAGGAAATATGAGTGGGCAGAACTATTGATTTTTTTTCCTCCTCCTCTTCTCCTGCATCTTCTTTCTCCTCCTTCTTTCTGTTGTTAATATACCCTACTGAGAAAACAAACTTCCCACATAAAAACCTTGTGGGGTATCAAGTTCAATAATGGTGGGGACATGAGTCAGAGGATGACAGTTTCAGTCCTTTATTTCCTGGTCAAGAGAATGCAGCCTAAGGAATCACGTAGTACATTTAAAAAGCTAGAAATGTACCAGAATTTCAACCAAGAAAACTTATATTTCCTACTTCCATTTCTTGCCAGTTTCCTTCAACAGGAGTCTCTCAACTTCAGCACTATTGACACTGTGGGTTGAATAAGTTTGTTGTGAGAGGCTGTCCTGTGCACTGTAGGATTAACAGCATTCCTAACCTCCACTCACTAGATTGCAGTAGCTCCTTCCTCTCCCCTCCCAACCACTAATCTGCCCCTCCCCACTGACCCCCCACCTCCTTGCCAGCTATGAAACCACAAGTCTCGACATGGTTAAATGTTTCCTGGGGGACAAAATCACCCTGGTTGAGAAGTACTTGATTTAAACTAAGCCTACTTAAGATATTTGAAAACACTTTGAAAGACCTTGTTCATCTAGTCTTTTCCGATTTGCATCTCATGGCAACTCCTAGCCCCCGACCAGTCCAAGCAGCCCTTTTTCCCTGACCTTTCAGAATCTCATAGTCCATATGAAATCTAAGTTACAGGTTGCCTGGGTGGCTCAGTTGGTTGAGCCTCCGACTTGGTTTCAGCTGGAGTCATGATCTCGGGTCCTTGGATCAAGCGCCAACCTGCAGTGCAGAGTCAGCTTTTCCCTCTCCCTCTGCCCCTGGCCCCCATCCCGTGCACGCACACTCCTGCAATCTCTCAAATAAATAAATGAACGAATAACCTTTAAGAATTAAAAAGACTTTGGGGTGCCTGGGTGGTTCAATCATTTAAGCATCTGCCTTGGGCCCAGGTCATGATCTCAGGGTCTTGGGATCAAGCCCTGCACTGGGCTCCCTGCTCAGCGGGGAATCTGCTTCTCCCTCTCCTTTTGAATTCTCCCTTGCTTGTGTGTATGCACGCTCTCTCTCAAATAAAATCTTTTAAAAAAGAATTTAAAAGGACTTTTTAAAAAAGAAATCTAAGTTACCTCATTTTTAGCATGAAGTCTAATGATGTATCACCACTCTACCTCTTCTGTTATGGCTGACAGCATTGCCCAAGCATTACTGTCCTTTCCTCCAAACAAGGGAAGGCTCTTATGATGAGACATCATTATTCTATTTTGTAGGGTAAAAACAGTAGAAAGACACTACTGAATAAAATGTCAGGGCTCCAGGTCATGGATTTCCTTCATACCTACAGACCAGTGAAGAAAACTATCATGAAGGGATGTATGGAGTGAGGAATAGTTGGTCATTTCTACATGATGGCAGTAGCTCCATAGGTATTCTTGAGGTTTTAAGTTCTCTCTTCCCAATTAGTAAGTGCCCTAGAGGTTAGAAGATCATGTTTTTCTACCTGGCTTTTGCATTTAACAAATGCCTGACCCAGCACAATGGACCTATCAAAGTTGACAAAACAGTACTTCTTTGAGATGGATATGGCAGAAGGAAGCTGAACAATAAAATGTAAAGACTGAGGGTTCAAAACTATTGACGTATAAGTTTGGAGGGGGTTAGGAGATTATCTGGTACAACATTCTCTAACATATTTTGAATGTGACCTATAAAAATGATAACTTTACAAATGACAGTTACACATACAAATACAGAATACTGGAACAAAAGTATTGTGAAACAGTACTGTCATTATGAGTGAATTCTGGTATTTTCTGTTCTAAATGCTTCCATTTCATTTTTTGGAAAACCTCCTGATGGAGTATAATGACAGCTGCTTCAATCTGTGTCACCAAACATCCTCCAAAAACAATGTAGAACAAGAAAAACAAAACTAAACAAAAACTATGCCTTCAAAATACCAGAAGACAGAAAATGCCTAAACTTTAAATTACCTGGAATACAAAGTGAGAAAACACCAGAATCCCCCTATAGCAAGTCTTTGTGGTGGGAAACAAACAGTCTGAGAAAGTCCTAGAAGAGAGAAGAGGGGAGCTAGTAGTGGCCCTAAAAATTGCTCTAAAATCACCACCAGAAGGAGGGAGTCTATCCTAAGTGTGAAAATTGGGAAAAATATACTAGGAGATGAGAACACTAAGAAAGGGACTTAAAAGGGTATGTAATTCACGGTGGCAGTCTTCAAAAGACATACTTTGGCAGGGAGAGGAGTAAAGAAAAAAAAAAGAAGTACTTTTTGGGAAACGTGTAGTGAAAGGGATACAGAGTGAAAGAGGAAAATTTTTAGATTCCTGCAAGATATATACACATAAAGAATCTCAAAACCAGTAATCACAGAGTCCACATAAAATAATCCACTAAAGAAACCGGATTTTGTTACACAGACAGAAGGGACCATTGAATAAGGAATCCAGCACACACCCTAAGTTTATAAATAGGAAAAAACATGGAAAAGTCTAGGAAAAGGTACTACATGGAAATAGAAAATCAGAACCAACGCACCTCAACTAGTAAGAATCACCTAGACCACTCCCCCAAAAATCCTTGAAGAAAAAGAAAAATGAAACAGCACTGCAAAGTAAACTGAACATCTCAAACAAGAACTGGAGATAAGAAAAACACCTTGCATCAGAAACTCAAAAATTAGGGGGCGTCTGTGTGGCTCAGACAGTTGAGCGTCTGCCTTCGGCTCAGGTCATGATCCCAGGGTCCTGGTATTGAGCCCCACATCGGGCTCCCTGCTGAGTGGGGAGCCTGCTTCTCCCTCTGCCTCTGCTGCTCCCCCTGCTTGTACTCTCTCTCTGTCAAATAAATAAAATCTTAAAAAAAAAACAAACCCTCAAATTAAAAAAAAAAGATGGATCAAAAAACTAGGAGGAAATGAAGAGGGCTGATTGAACTCAGGAAAGAAATGGAAGAAAGAGTCACCTCAGAAACAAACACTATATTAAAATATGCCTAGGGAAGGAAACTCTAAACAGAAACCATAAACTGTAAAAGGTGCACTGAGGCAGGAAAGGCAGGAAAACAAAGAGAATGAAAGTGAAAGGAAAGAAGAAAGTGGAAAGTATTTGAGAAGGAGTGTTTGAAATGGAAGCTGGGCCAATGAAGTCCCTGAAAAATAAAACAATGAAACAAAATTAATATTAAAGCCCATAATCCAAGAAAACTTCACGTTGTTAAAACACTGAAAATAAGAGGGGCACCTGGGTGGCTCAGTGGTTAAGCAACTGACTCTATCTCAGTTCAGGTCTTGATCTCAGGGTCGTGAGTTCAATCCCTGAGGTTGGCTTCACGCTCAGCGTTAAGCTTACTTAAAAAAAAAATTTTTTTAAGTGTGACTCAGGAATTTAATATTCAGCTCAATTGTCCTTCAAGCATCAAGATTAGAAAAATAGTTTGAAATCTAGAAGAACTTAGGGATTTCTGTGTCCATGAGTCTTTCTGGAGGAGTCACCTGGAAACAAGCTTTATTCAACCATATGACTTGGAATACTCCAAAATTATCAAGAATATTTTAATATATATCTAAAATTAAAACAAAAGTGGTATCAAGGGTAGAAGGTAAATATGTAAACACTATATTGTGACAAAGTAGAAATAATACATCTTAAAAATGGGAGAAAGGAGGGGTGCCTGGCTGGCTCAGTCAGAAGAGCATGAGATTCTTGATCTTGGTGTAGTGAGTTTGAGCCCCACATTGGGCACAGACATTACTAGTAAAAAATAAGTAAACTTTAAAAAAAAAATGGGATAAAGGAGAAAGGAGAATAAGCTGACTGTTGTACAGGCAATGGACTGGACATGAAGGAAACAAAAACTGACAAAGTCAATAGTAAAAAGCTAGATAAGAGTGACTAAGGGCGTTCAAAATGTTATAAATACAAATGTTACCATTGTAATAAAACTACCTATTTTTCTAAATACTAAGAATATTTCTAAAGTAAAGAGCAAAATATACAGAAGAAATAAATATAGCAAACATGACATAATAAACATTAAAAAGTTAAAAAAAATAAGTTGACAGTTGGGATAAAATATGTCCAATCATATCAATAAATGTGAATTAACCTAACACCTAATAAAAGATTTTTCAGGTAAGCTACAAATTAAGACCTAATTATATGTGTACCCTATACACTGAATGCTGCTGAGATAAATTCAAAAAGATCGAAATAAATGGAGAAATATACCATGTTCATGTGTTAGAATATTTAGTCTTCTTAGGATGTCAATTCTCCCCAAATTGATTTATAGATTCAATGCAACCCAAAGTAAAATCCCAGACTTTTTGGTAGAAATTGATACGCTGTTTCCAAAATTCATATGGAAATGGAAATGACCTACAATAGCCGAAACAACTTTGAAAGGTTGAAGGGGGCACCTGGGTGGCTCAGTTGGTTAAGCGACTGCCTTCGGCTCAGGTCATGATCCTGGAGTCCCTGGATCGAGTCCCGCATCGGGCTCCCTGCTCGGCGAGGAGTCTGCTTCTCCCTCTAACCCTCCCCCCTCTCATGTACTCTCTCTCTCTCTCTCATTCTCGCTCTCTCAAATAAATAAATAAATCTTTAAAAAAAAAAAAAAAAAAAAAGAAAGGTTGAAGGGCTAATGCACCCTATTTCAAGAATTACTGTAAAGATATTAGTAATCAAAAGAGAAAGGTACTAGTGTAAAGGTAGACAAATAGATCATTTGAACAGAATACAAAGTCCAGAAATAGACTCACACGAATATGAACAACGTTTCAGCAAACATTTGAAGGCAATTCAGTTGAAAAAAAACTAAATATTACACAGCATCTAAAAGCAATTATAGGTGCGCCTGGGTGGCTCAGTCGTTAAGCATCTGCCTTCGCTCAGGTCATGATCCCAGGGTCCTGGGATCGAGCCCCGCATCGGGCTCCCCGCTCAGCGGGAAGCCTGCTTCTCCCTCTCCCACTCCCCCTGCTTGTGTTCCTGCTCTCGCTATCTCTCTCTCTGTCAAATAAATAAAATCTTTAAAAAACAAAATAAATAAAAGCAATTATAAAACATTTTTTGTGACCTTGGGTTAGGCAAAGATTTCTCAGCCGTATCACCGACATGACCATTAAAAAAAAAAAAAAACATAAAATTGTACTTCATGAACATTTAAAATTCTGCTCTTCAAAGCACACTATTAAGCCCTCAGACTGCAAGAAATATTCATACATCCTTGCACTGAGAATAGACTGGTATCCAGAATATATAAGTGTAGAAAACAAACAGCCCAAGGAAAAAATGGGCAGAGTCTTGAACAGATACTTCAGCAAAAGGCTTTATAGGAATGACAAATAATCCCAAGAAAAGATGCTCAATGTCATTAGTCATTAGGAAATGCAAATTAAAATTACAATAAGATACACACCTATTAGGTTGTCTAAAATGAAAGACTGACTTTACCAAGTGCTGGCAACAATGTGTAGTGAAGGAAAGCTCATACACTGCTGGTAGGGATGTGAAAGGGAACAAATATTAGAAAACAGGGCGCCTGGGTGGCTCAGATTGTTAAGTGTCTGCCTTCAGCTCAGGTCATGATCCCAGGGTCCTGGGATCAAGTCCCGCATCAGGCTCCCTGCTCCTTGGGAGCCTGCTTCTCTCTCTCTCTCTCTCATGAATAAATAAAATCTGTAAAAAATATATATATGTATATATTAGAAAACAATTTGAGTTTCTTTAAAAAAAAATATTCTTAGCAGGTAGATCTAACCATCCCACTCTTAGGTATTTACTGAAGAGAAATGAAAGCATATGTCTATACGAAGACTTGTACACAAATGTCTGTACCAACTTCATTTTTAAGAGCCCCCAAATGAAAATAACCCAAACGTCTATCAATAGGTAAATGTACAAACAAACTGTGGTGTATCCCTACAATGGAATACTCAACAAGAAAAAGAATGGATTATTGATACATGCAACAACAGGGATGAATCTCCAAATAATTATGGTGAATGAAAGAAGCTGGACCAAAAAAAAAGGGTACATACTGTATTCCATTCCTATCCAATTCTAAAAAATGCAAACTAAATCTATAGCAACAGAAAGCAGAGCAGAGGTTGCCTGGAGATGAGGTGGGGTGCAGGGAAGTGTGGGAGAGAGGAATTATCAAGGCACACACGTTAACATTTTTGGGCGATCGATATGTTCATTATATTGATTGTGGTGATTATTTCACAGGTGTGCACGTGTTAAAACATGTACAACTGTACACTTCTGCAGTTTACTGTGTATCAATTTCCCTCCATAAAGCTGTTTAAAAAATTGTAACTGATTATATTGCAGATTCAAGGCAAACAAATTTAAAAATCTAGAGGAAATGGAGAATTTTCTAAGCAAATAATATATTACTAAAATTGACCCTCATTATAAATAGAAAGCCTAAACAGACCGGTTTTGTACAAGAAACAGAAAAAGTTACCAAGGAACTATCCTACAGGAAAGCACCCAGTCCAGATGGCTTTACATCAGAATTCAACCTTCAAAGACCAGCTAATTCTAGTGCTCTATAAATTGTTCTACAGTATTAAAAATGAACAAAAATATAATTACTTTTATGATGCAATTAAAATGGTGAAACCTAAACCTGGAAAATATAGTACAAAAAAAAAAAGAAAGTTACAGACCAATTTCATATAAACATTGAAGAAAAATGTACTAAATAAAATATGAACAGTCAAACTCATTAACATATTAAGAAAAGAATACACCATGACTAAGTAGGACTTACTGCAGGAATGCAAGGTTGGTTCAATATTAGAAAATCCTTTCACATAATACAAGATAATAATAAAATTAAGAAAAAATACCCCATGATTTCTATAGATGCTATAAAGGCCTTTTACAGAATGCAGTCATTCTTCTTCTTTTTTTTTAAGATTTTATTTGAGAGAGTGAGCGAGACAGCACGAGTTGGGGGGGGCAGAGGGAGAGGGAGCAGATTCCTCGATGAGCACGGAGCCCGATGTAGGGCTCGATCCCAGGACCCTGGGATCATGACCTGAGCAGACGGCAGATGCTGAACTGACTGAGCTACCCAAGTACCCCAAATGCAGTCCATCTTCTAAAATGACTTTTTTTTTTTTCCCTTTGAGAGAGAAAGAGAGCACATATGGTGGGGAGGGGCAGAGGGAGAAGGACAGAGAGAATCTTAAGCTGGCTCCATGTCCAGCACTGAGATCGACATGGGACTCCATCTCACCACGCTGAGATCATGATCTGAGCCGGAATCAAGAGTCGGATGCTTAATTGGCTGAGCCACCCAGGCGCCCCCTGTGATACCTATTCAAAAAAATTTAGGAATATACAACAAATACACTCAGAGTTCTGAAATAATCACTGCAGAGTTTTAAAATCTATGTTTCCTATATTTAGTGACCTCCTACAAATTACATAAGCCTCATTATCTCTCATAGAGATTGGGCTATATTAACAACTTGCTGAAGAGCTTCTAAAGATTCTTTTTGCCTGTTTTAGAACTAAAAAGGATAATAAGCAAGTTACTTAAAGTATTAGCCTTCACAACATTATATTATGTGTTATCTGTAAGGGAAATTATCTCCATCATTATCTGTCAATAGGCTGTATGTTAATTATCTTTCACTATCTTAAAAAAAACAATCAAACCAAAGCTGGAAAATATATTTCTCTGAAGGACATTTACATGACCTTATGCTGGAGAACACAGAAGCAGTCTCAAATTTAGGAAAGTGTCCAACAAATTAATGATGTGGTTACTTTCATTGCATGTACTGAAACTTTATAAATGTGATTTTTGTGTCCTGGGGTACAGACACAAACCTATTTAGCCCGTAAAGAAAATAAAATGTAACAGTAGACAATAATCTACTCTTGTTGAATGAATTAAAGCTGTAAGATTAGAGCAGGCCTGGGGAAAACATGTATGCACAGTCATCCAGGAGACAGTATCACAAGTCCTGGGATGCAAGGAAGCAACTTATTTCAAAAGTCTTGGTTGCTTACATCTATAGACTCTAGAAAGCAAAAAAGAACTGCTGGACTTTCCTTTTCTTGACCTGAGGCATTCACTGAATGTTTTTACTCGCTAAATTGGGCAACTAAGAATACCCATTCCCCATATAACTCACCCATTTACATTAATTAAATTAATTTTCCAATACTGTGGAGATTCTGTTGTGGAGACTTGGTCTCTGTCCATTCAACTTCCCACGATCCTCTCATTTATAAGAACTTTTCTGATATGGATTCACTGATGTTTACCATGGTCCAACCACTGTCTGAAGACTTCCATACTCATCACACTGTCTGGATTTCCCTGTAGCATGAATTCTTCAATGCTGAATAAAGCTGGTGACTCCATGCAAAGCATTTCCACATTCATCATTTATAAGATTTCTCTCCTGTGTAGATTCTCTGGTGCACTGTCAATCCTGACTTGTGGGTGAAGGCATTCCTCTTTCCTCCACATAAGGTTTTCTAAGGCTTCTGCGCTGAATGAAGTCCTCCTCATAGTCATCACATTTCTGCACTCTCTCGTTTATGTGATTCTCTGATGTAAAATGAGGCCACCATAACTGAAAGCTTTTCCACATTCCTTACACTGAGCATTTTCCCATGTGGTGGATCTCCTGGTGGGAAAGGAGGGACCCACTCTAAACAAAAGCCTTTCCAAACCTGTTCTCAAAGAGATTCTCTTTGGCATCTGGACTCCCTAATGCTGAGTAAGGACTCACCAGTGACTAAAACTTTTCCTACACTTACTGCGTAGGTGTTGAAGTTCTACAGAGATCCCACCACATGATTTGTAATCTTCAGAATTTTTTTGTGTTGGAGACAAGTCCTTATTTTCATTCTCAGTAACACCACCTTAAAAAAAAAATGCACAGACATTTCAGGGGCACCTGGGTGGCTCAGTCAGTTAAGCGCCTACCTTCGGCTCAGGTCATGATCCCAGGGTCCTGGGATCGAGCCCCACATCGGGCTCCCTGCTCAGCGGGAAGCCTGCTTCTCCCTCTCCCACTCCCCCTGCTTGTGTTCCCTCTCTTGCTGTGTCTTTCTCTGTCAAATAAATAAAATCTTTAAAAAAAAAAAAATGCACAGACATTTCAAATGTCGGTTGTCTCTTCTGCTGAGACTTAAGATGAAGAACAGTGATAAAAATAAAACCCAGCTTTACCTAAAGTGCATGCCTGTTCTATGTATCTAAACCATCATCTCAATTTGGCAAAGTGCCCAAAAAGGCATGCAAGGTTTGAGTGAGAAAACACAGCTGAGCAGAAAGTTTGGAAGAACATGGAGGATTTTCTCACAAAATGTGACAAAGAATCAGGAAGGTATAATCAAAAAAGTTAAGAGGAGATAAGTTTGAATCCAGAGATGAAAAATGGGAGTATCATGAAATCAAGAGAAATTTTAATTTGTTAGTGCGAGTTAAACGGACCATTTATGCCAACTGAAATGTACCCAGGCCACTACTATAGACAAGCAAAATGTTCCACAAATATTTATTGAGTCAATCAATGAAGAGTGGTATATGATAAAAGTTAACTTGAAGCAACAGCTAGAACAGTTCAAAATATATACTGTTTTGATATGGAAAAACTAAATTGGGGAAAATAACTTTTCCAGTAACGTTCAGGACTAAAACACAGGAAGAAAGCTGCACTTTGAAGTTAAAGGAGTTGAACAGGTCAAAACAATTCAAACAAAACCACTCACAAATATGGTTGAGAGTTTCTACCTCAAGAATCGGGCAGATAATGAGAAGGAGATGGGTAGGGGCAAGTTTTCAAGGGAAAGGACATTACTGAGAGTTCTAAAAAGCTTCCTTTCAAGGATCTCATCTTTCTCTGCAGACACCCTTTCTCATCCGCTTTCCATTTCAAAAGGCAATAATGCTCAAAGTCAAACTATGACCAGGCTCTTAACAGGCTGCACTTGAAACCCTGGATTCCAAAGTACTCTCTCTGCCATAAGCATTTCTTGTTCTATTCTTTAGCCTGTACCCTAAAGGCAATGGGATGAAGCTGGTCTTGGAAAACTGAATTTGAAGTCGCCAAAACAACAACAACAACCCAATAACGAAAAACTTTCCAGTGGTGCACACGAATGCCAAGGGGAATTAAAGCCCATGAGGGAGGTGCTGGGTTTTGGCTGCAGGGACATGTAGCGGATCCTAACGTTCAGTTTTACTGCTTTCTCTGCTATTCCAGAAGACTTTCACTACTCAAGCCGAAACATACGCGATTATCCCAACCCTTCCCACCTGATGGCTTTCCCTCCCAGCTGTCTCCAACTTCTCCAGCATAAGTGATGCCTCTTCTCCACATTCCGGATATTATCCCTGCCTGAGTCTGCAGCTTCCCAGCGAGGTGTCAGGACCTGCCTCAGCACCCGCTCCCTGGTCTGTTTCTGGTCTCAGCAACTACGGGCAAAGCTCTCAGTCTTCGGACAGCCCTGGGAGGCCCAGGCAGCCATCTCCTGGGCGCAGCAGCTTGAAGTCTGAAGGACTACCCATGACTTCCTCGCCGGCGCGGTCCCAGGCACGGCCCTCGCCCTCTGCCGTCAGTCACTGTTAGGGACCTTTCCGCAGGAGGACCGCCATTCCGGAATGAGAGCACTCAGGAGGAGATTCACGCCAGCCTGGGGTTCACGACGGTTTTTCAGAAGTATTTCCTTGTAGCTAGTCTTCTTCCTGGGGCACAAAATAACACTGTTAACAGAAGCTCTAATTTTTGTTCAGCTGTTTTACTCAAGAATTCACTACCCGGACAATTGTCGGCACTGAAAGAAAAAGGAACTCTGCCAGGAAGCTAAATAAAGTGAGTGGGAGGGACTTTGCAAATTATTAGCTCGCACCACGTGCTAAAATCCTTTACTTCCTAAATGTGTGTTAATAAAACCTGAAAGACCACGACCTCTTCCCTTGGGTTCTCCCCTTCAGAGAATCCCGAAGAAACAGTAGAGAAAATAACATCAGAGATGAGAAAATACTAACAGCTGATGTTTATTTAGAAGTAACCGCAAACTTACTTAAGTAGGTAGTTACAATCCCGCCGACAACTGAATGACACCGCGGTACGGAGACCGAGTCCCCTGCTCGATCCCACCACCGGTGAGGGGCTTCCGAGCCCTTTCTCGCACTCCAGCGCCGCACCTACTGCGGGGAGGGTCAGCAGTCAGGTCACCTCCCCGACCCGCCCCAGACCTCCTCCTCCTCAGCAGTCCAGGCGTCCCAGGACAACTCAAACCTCCGAAGCCGCCCTTGACCCCCGGCGACTCTCTCTCGTCGGACCCCTCCCCCCCGGCCCCCCCGGAGTCCCAGGCCGCCGGCGGAGAACCCGCGCTCCGCCCCCGCACCGTGCGCGCCGCGTCCCCGGCGCCCGCGCTTCCGGCCCGGCTGCAGCCCTCCGCCCCCGCCCGGTCTCCTCTAGGAACCTGGAGGCTTTCTCCTCTCGGTGGTTGCCTAGCGGCGTCCCAGCCCCGCAGAGCCTCCGGGCGGCGCCCGCAGCTGAGTGGGGCCCGCGCCCGCGTGACGAAGAGCGCGAGCCTGGCTGTGCGAGAAAAGGCTCCGGGGGTGGGGGCTGTCCCCGAGGAAGGAGGGTGCCCGCGGACCCGGGCCGCACCACGCGGCGGTCCTGCCAGCACTGCCCGCGCACGGTGTCTGTAAGCCGCCTACCCCCGCGTGACGCCCAGTCGCTGACGCCCCGCGGGGCAAGTGGGACGCACGATAGGAAATCACTCGCCCGAATTCAGTCTGACTACAGAAAACCGTCGCGTTTTTTAGCGGGTATGAAATGAGATCATCACTTAGGTAGGCCAACCGAGGTACTAGATCAACGAGACAGATGCGCAGATCACGCCTGAAGAGGGGTCAGTAAGAGCTAACCGTAAATCACAGGTGACAAGTAACATCCACTTAGGGGCCCTTCTTGGGACGCCCAGGACCAGGCCATTTGGGCGGAGATGATCCGTGAAACAAACATGTACCCCTTCAGCTGTGCTGGCTGAAAGCTCTGCGAGCCTTGACCGATGGGGTCAGACCTCGGAGTGTGGGTGAAGTCAGTGGTTTCCGTGAAACCAAGGGAAAACCGCTGGCTCTCAACGATGGTCTTAAAATGTGAGCCAAGGAGCTACTCAACTGAGTTTACTTCCATGGCTGGATCAAAATCAAATCATATGTATAAAATAAAACCTACGTACAACACATATTTTTATAAAATATATTCATACATATATTTTATATATATGTGTAAAATGTGTATAAAAAATGTGCAAGGACTCCTTACCAATTACACCCAAAAACATTAGGTTATGAGAGAGGACCCAAAGAAATTCCAATAAAATGAACTGCTAGAGGGACTGTGATATGAGAACTTTTCAGTGTGAAAGGATGAAAGTTGAGAATATTTAATTAAAGGTTGTCAAATGATTATCCCTAAACTGAATAGGGCAACTTGTTGCTCAAATAAATTGTGGGCTTGTGGAGTTAGGAGAGGCACCTGAAAGAACTATTTTATATAATTCTGTTTCCATTAATCCTAGAAGTGGTGTTAGCTACAAATATAAAACCCTCATCAAGAATAGATCCATATGGGTTATTGGATAGATCCATAACCGGACATCAGCTTTATGATGTGTATTAATGAGGACTGCCAAAAATCCCGTATTCTGTCAGAATAGAGGGTGATCCTTTCCTATAAAGGGTCCATTTTTAGTGGAATGTCTCCTGTGGACACCCTCCTTGTGTAGGCAGCAAGCATTAGGGTTCACATTACATTGACCAAACCTCATCCAAGATTTGGTGTGCAGAGAGGGTGGTGATACTAGATACTACCTTGGCTGCTTGGACCTAGGACTCTGGGGTTTCTGAAGTCTCTTTTAGAAATGACAGTAGAAAAGTTTCCACAGATGATTACTCAGGACACTGATTACCACTGCAACACAGGGTTCCTTCAACTGAAATAGGAAGTGTGGGCTCTAGAATTGGGCTGCTTGGGTTCAAAGCTTGGCCACACTATATACTAACTTTGTGACCTCAGGCAGCTTCAATTCACTGATTTCAGTTTCCCCAGCTAAAAAGAAAATAAAGCACTTGGTAATGCCCGGCCCTTAGTAAGCCGTATATGTTACATATTATTAACAAATCCTATTCTCGACTCCCAAAGACGCCAATAAGGGCTTTGTTTTGACTGTAAGAACTCTATAATGAATAATCTATGGCAAATAACAAGAGGCTATTTCTGTTCAGAGCACAGGGGTGCAGACCTGCTCTCCACTGCTAGCCTCACCCCACAACTGACATTTCTCAATTCAGAGCCCTGCTCAATCCCATTCTGTTTCCTCAGCAGCTTTACCTCACACCTAAAATTCCAGCAACCTCTTCTTACAACTCGGTCCCTTTCTATTACACCCCCTAAGCCCCTGTTTGTCAGGTTACTCTTCATTCAAAGCCCCCTTCACTTTTTTTGTCTTAAACACTCAGTATCTTGTTTACCTTCAATCAATTAGAAAAGAGAAGCCAGTCAATCTCACTCTCATCCTTATTGTTATTTCTAAGCCACTGCTTTGTGATTCAGGTGTTACACCAGTTCCTCAACCTGGCTGTTACTACTCTTGACTGACATTATTTCTACCTTGGACTTGCTTCAATTTCACATTTTTCCTTTCCATCCTGCTGCCTGTTATTGCTGATGGTTTCAAAATCCACAAAGGTAAGCTGCTTCAAAGGACCCTGATTTCCTAGATCCTGTTTTATCCATAAAGATGCACTCTGGACTTCATCATTCTCTGTTCGCCACACTCCCCAATTTCGTATCGAACCTGTCATGTCCTCTGTTTGCCCCTCAGGGCCTTCTACTTCTGTGCTGCCAATTTAGCTCCAGTTACTATACTCTATTTTCTCCTTATCCTGGATAGTTTGACCCCTTTGATGCCTACCTGGAAATTCCACCCCACCCCACCCTTTCTTGGTACTGCAACTATATTTAAGTACAAGAAACAACCAGAACAAAACTCCCACCTTTATTTTTAAACAAGTTATGAACTGTATGCTATATCACAGGCATATCCCGATGTCCCGGGTCTCTATCTACGGCTCCTTTATATTAGGCAGTTAAAGGCGTTAGAGGCCAATGGAGGCACGCGTCTGCGTTGAGAACGTGTTAAGCAGAGATGAACTGCATAACCTGTAACAGCGCTGTGAACAGAAAGCAAGTTTAAAGTAAGAATCGTGTTCCAGTGAGCAGCAGGATTCGAGAGAGTTAAAGAGTAACTTCAGTTTGGATACCGTGTGTGACATCAGATCAGGTGACGAGCACGAATAGCATCAGTTGGCGAAGAGGACATGCTCATACGGGTTCTCATCACTAAGCAGCGAGGAGCTTGCCAGAGTGAGAATGCAAGGCAGGGTGAGCTGGGGAAGGGAGCAGAACACACACAGCTCCAAGCTCTCAGGCTCACTCGGGGCAACAAACTGTTTTCTGGATGTAAAAAATTAGTTCCCCAGCCCTGCCTGCCTCAGTGTCTCATGTGGCAGCTCCCATGTTGGTCTTAGGATAAACACCTAAATAGAGAGTCCTCAACTTGTGACTGAGTTGTTTTTTCAAATGTTCATTTGCTTTCTTCTATTGTGAACTCAGGATGTTTTCCCACGGTCATGTAAATTCCAATCCCAAAAGCAAATGCTGCATGTGTCATTATATGCCTAAATTATAGTACTAATACCATTATTATTCTTATGGGAAAATGTGCTCACACTTAGAGCTTAAAAGCTACATAGCTATTTCTCCAGGAACCCTTCTGGTTCCAAGCCAGTGCTGATACTCTTATGTTCTGGATAGGGCTACAGATAGAGGCATGGGAGACAAGGGCCGAAGGGAAAGGGGGCAGAGTACATTATAGGAGCAGGAGGAGATGGGATAGAGACACAGGGCTGGATACAATGGCAGTTAAGAGTAGTTAAAGGAGGGCAATTACCCATTTCTCCCCTCCCCCTTGGGTCTCACCACTTCAAACCCACTAACCAGCTAGAGGTGAGGGGTGGAGAGGATCCTGGAGTCCTGTGGGATGAGGCAGGGTGGGGAGGTAGTCCCAGAAATTGCAGAGTCTACTGTGGCAAGGAAGCAAGGGAGGGAAATCGGAGGACAGCTGAGTGAAGATTAAAAATAGTCTCTGTAAATAAAAAGATCAACAGACCAGGAGCCCTGTGTGCCTCTCTGACTGCCCACAATCATCATCACAGGCCCTCATCGAGGACCGAACTGTTTACTCAGTAAAACAGGAGTGAAGTCAACCAGCTATCGGTTCATGTTTTCACAAGTCCCAAGGGACAGAGTCACTAATCTTTGGCTCTTTTATGTGCTCAAGAAGGTATACAAACCAAAAAAATTGTAAACCAGTTCTGAAGAGCAGTTATCAGGGAATTCAGAACATGAGAAATATGTAATTGGGGGAAAAGAGAGGTCAGGAGCCAAAGAGAGAACACTAGCACCCTCCCCTGACTAAACACACACGGCCTTGTGCTCCTGCAGCCTTCGAATGTAGGTCAGGAGACTATTTTGACACCCTTAAATGTGAAGACGTGGGAAGGCCAGCCTGAAGCCCTTGTGGCTGGCCGGTGGTCAGGCTCTCTCTAAAGTACCGGTGGCACCTGTCCTCCGTCGGGCTTCCCTTCCGCTCTAAACCAGCAGCGGTCCCTGTTTACAGGACTGTGCTCACCGTCCGCACTCCACAGACAACCATGAAGGCAGCTGGGATTCAATGCGGTGTTTCTCGAATTGCAGCATCAGGTGACCGGCTACAAACATGAAGATTCTCGGCCCCCATCCCAGACTTAATGAGGCAGAAGGTCTGTGAGTGGGACGTGGGCATTTTAAACGAGCTCCACATGCAATTCTGATGCTCAGTGAAGTGGAGGGATCCCTAGAGCAACGGACAGGACTTGAAGTCGGAGACCTACTCTTCAGGGGCTGGTCTTTCCCTTGTGTGACATGGTAGCTATGTCACCATCTCCACACGCAAGAGTCCTCACCTTTCCAATGGACAGTGATTTTAATTTACAGAGATATTTTAGGAATGAAGTCAGAAAAGTGCTAAGAGGCACGCTCACCCTCCCGCAGTCTGTCCCCAAGCTCTGCAGCCAGCCTACCGCCATCAACTGCCCAACCGGACGGACCCTCGACCTCAGGTCGGCTCGGACGCCGCCAAACCACGAGCACTCTGCCTGCATTTCCTTTACCCTAAATGCTTTCCATTCTGCCTTCCAATTCTGCCCATCCAACCCTTTTCGTAAGATCTTTCCTGACCCCGAGGCGTCGGTGGTCCGTCCTCCCGGATGGACAGCACTTACTGTGTGCCACAAGCCACTTCCAAGACACGGGACTCGCACCATCAATTCTCCTGTCCCACTGCAGTCTTACCTAACCTCACACGTGGTATTTAGCTATCCCCAAGTAAACTGTAAACTTCGGAGAAGAGGAATTTGGTGTTATGCTTCTTGATCTCCACAGCACCTGACAGAACGGGCAGCACACAGGGAATTCTTTATAAAATAGCTGAGGTTTCCTTATAGCAACAGTGACTGGCATTTTCCCTAAATGACTTCAAAGCCAGGATTTCTCTCCAGCCCGCACTCTGTGACACAGCTTCCCTGTAGCCATCACAGAGAAACAGGCTTTTCTCCTCTGTGGATAGTCTGATGTTGAATGAGAGCTGAGGTCTGCCTGAACGATTCCCCACACTCTTTACATTTACAGGGACCACCTCTAGTATGGATTCTCTGGTGTTTACTAAGATCTGACCTCTGTCTGAAGGCTTTGCCACATTCATCACATTGGTAGGGTTTCTCCCCAGTGTGGATTCTCTGATGCTGAATGAGGCTGGTGATTCCACGGAAGGCATTCCCACACTCATCGCACTTGTAGGGCCTCTCTCCAGTATGGATTCTCTGATGTTCCGTGAGGACGGATCTTTGAGTGAAAGCCTTCCCGCACTTATCACATTTATAGGGTCTCTCCCCAGTGTGAATTCGCTGATGTTCTGTAAGACTCGTCCTCTGAATAAAGGCTTTTCCACATATGTCACACTTGTAAGGTTTCTCCCCAGTGTGGATCCTCTGATGCTGAACAAGGCCACTCTGACTGAAGGATTTCCCACATTCCTTACACTGATGGCACTTTTCTTTGTGGTGGATCTCCTGGTGGGAAACAAGGGATGAGTTATAAACAAAGGCTTTTCCACACTCGCTGCACTCATAGGGCTTTGCCCCAGTGTGAACTCCTTGATGCTGAGTAAGTATTGAGCGCCGACTGAAACTTTTATTACACTGAGTACAATGGTACGGTTTGTCTCTTGTGTGGATCTTGAGATGGTGGAAGAGGCCTGCTTTCTGGCTAAAGGCTTTGCCGCACTCATTACAGTGGTAGTGCTTCTCTCCTGTGTGAAGTCTCTGATGTTGGTTAAGAGCTGACCACCGGCCAAAGGCTTTGCCACACTCATTACATTTATATGGTTTCTCTCCGGTGTGTATTATTTTGTGCCGAATAAGCACAGTTCTCCCACGGAAAGTTTTTCCACATTCCTCGCATTTGTAGGGCCTGTCTCCAGTATGGACCCTCTGATGTTCTATAAGACGCGAGTGCTGACTAAAGGCTTTCCCACACTCCTGGCACTCGTGAGGTTTTTCTCCCAGACAGACCGTCTGCTGTTCAGTCAGACTGACTCTGTTTTCATCACCTGTAGATTGTTCACCTTTCCTGGAGTGTCCAGAAGATTCTTCTGTTTTTGCTTCAGATTCATCAGCTTTTCTGCACCGAGGGGGCTGGGACACTTCACTTTCAAATCTAGACATATTCTCATATGGTTCCATTTCTTCAGAAACTTCTTGCTTTAAATTCCTGTACTCGTTTCCAGTCTCAACACCTGAAACTACAATGGATTGCCAAGTCAACTAGTTTCCAACATAAGATTCGTCAGTGAAAAATACGTAAGAACCTAGAGTACATAAAAACCTAGAGTTTCTGCAGGACTATGAAATGGCATTAGAACACAGGACAGACACAATACGTAAAGCACTCCAAAAATTGTTATGGAAAAGACCAATAACCCAATAGAAACTGGGCAAAGGAAAATTTGACTGTAATAAGTGAAAAGCAAATTTAAACAATACTGAGACACAATAAAGGAGTGTGGGAAAGCCTTTTCACCCATCATCCTGCCCATCAGTACGATGTGACACTGTGTTCATGAAATGGGTGTCACATGTTGCCAGTGGGAGGGTAAACTGACCCAGGCTTTATAGAAGGCAATTTGACAACATCTATCAAAATTACAAATGTATTTAACCTTTAACCTAGTAATTTCACATACAGGAATTTATACTGCAGAATTACGCACATTCACCACAGCACCACCTGTTACAGTACAACACTGGGGACAACTTGGGGGATGGATAAGTTAACTGTGTGGTTCATCCATACATTTTACTATTAAGCTGCTAAGAAATAAAAAATGCAAGCTTTTGGGGCGCCTGGGTGGCTCAGTCGTTAAGCGTCTGCCTTCGGCTCAGGTCATGATCTCAGGGTCCTGGGATCGAGCCCCGCATCGGGCTCCCTGCTTCTCCCTCTCCCCTCCTGCCTGTTTCTCCCTCTCCCGCTCCCCCTGCTTGTGTTCCCTATCTCGCTGTGTCTCTGTCAAATAAATAAATAAAATCTTTAAAAAAAAAATTGCAAACTTTTACCATCTTTATGATAAAGAGAAGAAAAAGTATTTGCTGGAATATGAAAAACGTATATATCTCTAGAGAAGGACACACAAGAACTTAAAACAGTGACAACCTATTTCAGGGCTGGGAGACCAGATAGCCGAGGGAACAGAGTGAAATGAAAACTTTTCACTGGATAATTTTAAGTTTTTGTTTTTGAACTGTATGAATTTTTATCTATTTTAAAAAATTGAATGGGAAAGAATAAATAGAGACAAAATAGAGACAAGGAAGATAAGGGGTCTTTCATCCATTCACCAACTTTTAACATTCTGCCACATTTGCTTTGTTGTTTCCTCTCTTTGTAAGCATACACATACATACATTTTTTCCTGAACCATCTGAAAACTGCAGACATCGTGGGGCAGAGGCTTGTTTACTGAAGGAGGAAGGATACAGCCAAAGTGAAGACCGTAGTACCGTCTGACAGGATAAAGGCTGGGAAAAGCAGGGGTATCAGTACAATGGAAAATAACTACCAGAATAACTAAGTTAAGCGATCTCAAGTAAAATAGTGCAAGAATTAAAAAAAAATATTTTACTTGAGATCGCTTAACTTAGTTATTCTGATAGTTATTTTCCATTGTACTGATAAACCGAAGAGTGACAAACCAAAGTGGCTGAGAGTCTGTGCACGAGAGACTTCCTGACTCTGATGATAAGAAACAGTACAGAGTACTAGAGGCTTGGTGTCCCGTGCTAGCCCATCCTCCTCTTCCTCCCAAGACGGGTCTGTCTACCTTGCTCCTCCAGTTGGGCTTCAGGTTCTGGAGACTCACACTTGAGCTGTGCCATCAGGGGTGGGAAGGACATGCTGGGCTCCTGTTCTGTTCTCAGAGGGGCCATCTCCTGCAAGGGCTGGTCCTGTTCCTCAGTGTGGACTGAGACCTGCGGCAAACGAGACACAGCTCACACACTCAGTCTGTGAACAGAAAATAAGAGTATACGAATCATGGCAGTGACACCCAGCTCTCTGACACCTCAACTTCCTTCCAGACACCAGCCTGCCATAACCCTCCTCATGGCACCTCCTCTAAGAAACCTTCCTTTCTCCTGTTCTTCACAGCTAAACGATGCTGGTTGTACCACATCACTTCATCTATGCTTGGAGAAAGGCAGAAGGAAACAAAGGAGCGACAGGGGGAGGAGGAGGGAGGGGAAATCTCTTCCATGTAGGCTCCAGAAGCTGTTCCCTACACACTGCCCTTCCCAGGCCCCCACCCCACTTCCTTCCAGGAGATGACCTTATTTTCTCCTTGTCCAAGGTCATGGTCACATGAGAGACCACCCACCCTTCATTTCATCACTCCCCCCCCCATATACACTTTTTCCCTTCCACTTAGAGGAAGAGGCCTTTTCTCATTCAAGGTGCATATCTCCACTCTCGCCTTCAACCCCATCCCTTCCCTCACTGCACCCCTGACCCCTGCTCCTGCAACAAACTCATTTATTTAGCAGTTTAAGCCACTCTGTAGCTTCCATGCCTGCACAGAATCATTCCCCTTGTATTTAAAAATAACAGGTTTCTCCAGCAGGGTGTGAAACGCAGGAATCTGGGACCACTCTCATTCCTTAGTCTGTGTCTTAGTTCAGGAGCTCTGTGAGCAGGGGCTGGTTACTTGGACTACACGGCACCGTGCACACAAAGCACCTCACAGAGGGCAGGGCTACACCAGGCCCTCAAACTGCTCCCCAATCCCCTTCAGTGGCTACATTCTGTAAATAAGAAATCACCGCACACTGCCTCTATTCTGACACAGTTTCATTGTGTAACCTCTGCCCCCAGAATAAGAGCCGAAATCAGCAGGATGCTGAGATGCCCAGAAAAAGATGTTTCAACTTCAAATGTGGAGGGAGAAAAAGGCCGGTTCATTGGGTTGTGTCTTCTATCCACAGATCGCTGGCAAGACCTCAGAAATCAAGTTTAAATTCCGTTAGCTGCCCCCGGCATGCTTCGAGGGAAGGGGCTGGTTGGCCAAACAAACTCAACATGTTTAAAACCACATTACTTCTGCCTGCACTTGAGAATCCCCTTCTTTCTTCTGGTTCTCTTCCTGTCTCCCTGGCTGCTTCTCCGTTTCCACAGCCCTGATGACCTCCCTTCATTTCATAACCTTAAATATCATCCATATTCTGAAAAGTTCCAATTTTGCATTTCTAGCACAGATCCCTCCACCGAATCCCAGCTTGTTACACCCAGTTGCCTGCTCAACTTTTCCAGATGGATTCTAATAGGAATCTCAAAATCAACACATGCAAATACCTAGTAACCCTTGATCCCTGTCCTGACTCCAAACCTTCCTCTCTCCCAGCCTTTACCATCTCCATGGATGACGAATCCACAAGTCATGATGTTCAGAACAAAAACCTTAGCCGAATCCTGAGCTCACTTTCTCTCCTATCCCACATCCTACAGAAAAACAAATCCCATCAAGTGCTACCTCCAAAACAGGCAGGATCCAATCGCATCTCACCACTTCCACGGCTACTGCCCTAGTCCAAGCCGCCAGCACCTGTTGCCTGGATTGGTGCTGAACCTGTCTCCCTGCTTCTATTTTTGACCCCCCGGCCTCCCGCACCCCCACCACCAGCCCCCGTGCACAACTCTTCCAACAGAGCGGCTGGAGTGATTATTTTTAAAATTTAGGTCAGGTCAAACCTCTTCTCTGTTCAAAACTCTCCGGTGACTCGGCACCCCCAGTTTACTGTCTGCCTCCTCTCAGACTAGAATCTATCTATGAGACAGCAACAACGTCTGCGCTTTGTTCACGGCTCCGTTTCCAGCGCCTAGAATGGTGCCTGGTACAAAACTCCATTCAGTAAATGTCTCCTGAACAAATGAACTTTTCCCCAATCCACCTTCCCCTTCACCCTTGAACTCTGTTAGGAGCACCTGAATCACGCTAGTCTCTCAAGCTGGAAGTCCCCAGTGCTCAGCCCAGAAGTGACTGCTCTGTACAGAGATTTCCCTTCATCCTTCCTTTTTCATCCACTGATCTGTCATCGTCTCCAATTAATACTTACCTACGACATGCTTCATCCTCTGTAGTCTCACCGTCACAACTCTCTCAAACTCACATCTTTCTGCCACAGGCTCCTCCCTTCCAGTGTTGGCGCCCAGTGCTGAGCTGCACTTCTTGTTTTATTATTTCCCTGTTCTATATTCTTCCTAGCAAGACCTCCCAGCCTTGACTCTA
Organism: Halichoerus grypus; assembly: GCF_964656455.1. Taxonomy (NCBI): domain Eukaryota; kingdom Metazoa; phylum Chordata; class Mammalia; order Carnivora; family Phocidae; genus Halichoerus; species Halichoerus grypus. Next base: position 143,994,456 of record NC_135720.1, read on the forward strand.
CTGACAAGTCGGGTCAGATAATCCTTTGTTGTACGCGGCTGCCCTATACACTGTAGGATACTGGGTACCGTCCCTGCCCGTTAGCCACTAGATGCCAGGAGCACCTCCCCCAAACGACAACCAAAAATGTCCCAAGACATTGCCAGATGCCTCTAGGGCACAAAATTGCCACTGGTTGAGAACCACTGTCTTTTATCAGTGTTGAAACAAAACAGAACAAGATCCTACATACTTTGGTTACATCCTGGGGTTAGAGAAGCTCATTTAGACTCAAAGAGAAAACATTAGACGCTTGTGTCCTACAGAATAAAATGTAAATTCCAGAGGTGATATTCAAGGTCCTGGACTGTTTTCAACCCCTCTACTCACACCTCACCTGTCCAACCTAACGGCTTTCTACTACTCCCAGTAACTCCCATCCCTGCCCGGCCCCTCCCTCCTAACCTTCCACTCTGCTCCTACCTCCCACTCCTCCAAGGTGGTGACTTTGATTTCTCCTTCGTTTAATCCTTTAATGGAGGCAGGGCAGGGGATGGGATACACTGTTGTGCAACAGAAGCAATGTCCCCTTCAAGAGACTGCTGACCACCCCGTTACCATGACCTCTCAAACATTTGCTCTTAGAAATCTCTTTCTAATGTTTTTGAGCATTTCATCAAATAGAACTCTGTAAGCCTAGTACAAAAATACATGATCCTTCCGCAGAGGAGCCATAAATAAGTTAGGACTACATTAACCAACTTTCCACGAGGCTCGGGCCTGATGCACCAAAGGTCAAGAACACACTTTGAAACAAAGTTGTACTTCGCTCTGGCCTAGAAATCCATAATTCACCTTTTCTCACCTCTTCTCCAGGCTCATCCAGCTCCCTCTCCAGATCCTCCAGCACAGCCACCGCCTGCTCCCCGCTCTCCGGGTGCCGCTCCCGCACCCAGGCCTGCAGCTCCTCGGGCAGGATGGTCAGGAACTGCTCCAGCACCAGCAGCTCCACGATCTGCTCCTTGCTGTGCGTCTCGGGCCGCAGCCACTGACGGCAGAGCTCCCGGAGCCGGCTCAGCGCCTCGCGGGGCCCAGATGTCTCCTGGTAGCAGAACTGCCGGAAGTACTGTCGGAAGACCTCCCTGCTGTGGGTGTTGTTCTTTTGCAGGTTCTGATCCTGTCTGGTGGTGTCCTTATCCTCCTCCCTCTCCTCCTCCTCGATCTTTACTTCCAAAAGCTCATCCTGGTCCTCGTGGGCCGGGAGAGCCCAGGCAGATGCCATCATAGCCGTGCAAAAGCTTTATCGGTGCTGCAAGCAAGATTCCCTGTTAAGTCCTCCCTGGGTGGACCTGAGGGAGAAGCCGTCACTTTTAACACAAGCTACACCATAGGCAAAATTTGCAAATTCTAATAATTTACTTCTGTGCTTTGCAAGCCACCTCCAGGTTAATTTACGGTACTCAGGGAAATACTCCGATTACAAAAGACTTAAGAACAGACTAATCTAAAGAGAAAGATTAAGTAAAAGCTGCGAAGCGGTCTGAGGGTTTTACAAACGAACAGTACGGCCTGGTACGAAACACCTGCACTGAGTCCTAGAACGAAGGGCAATCAAAGGGAATACAACCAACATCTAGAGCAAATAAATAGTAATAAAACGTCGAGACACCCTCGCTGTCGCCTTTCTCCTGTGACGGCCGGACGTCCGGCGGAAACCCTGCCGTCAGGAACGCAGGACTCCAGCCCCTCGGGCCTGTCTCCGCTCCTTCCCCCGCGCAGACCACACCGCGTTTCACGGCTCTCCGAGGGCGGGACAGGGCCGCACGCTCGCTCACCCGCGGCCCGCGGCGGCCACCACATGGGTCACTCCCGGGGTACGAAACGCCGAACCGCCCACAGCGCCCCACCAAGGCCGGAAGCAAGCGGCGTCGGCGCGCGCGCACTTCCTCCGCAGCCGCAGGGAGGGGGCGGGCGCTCTCCGGGCAGTTCCCGCGCGGCCCCGCGAGGTCGCGAGAGTTAGACGGTGGGCGCGCGCGCACTTCCTCCGCAGCCGCAGGGAGGGGCGGGCGCTCTCCGGGCAGTTCCCGCGCGGCCCCGCGAGGTCGCGAGAGTTAGACGACGCGCGCGCGCACTTCCGCCGCAGCTGCAGGGAGGGGGCGGGCGCTCGCCGGGCAGTTCCCGCGCGGCCCCGCGAGTCGCGAGAGTTAGACGGTGGGCGCGCGCGCACTTCCTCCGCCGCTGCAGGGAGGGGCGGGCGCTCGCCGGGCAGTTCCCGCGCGGCCCCGCGAGGTCGCGAGAGTTAGACGACGCGCGCGCGCGCACTTCCGCCGCAGCCGCAGGGAGGGGGCGGGCGCTCGCCGGGCAGTTCCCGCGCGGCCCCGCGAGAGTTAGACGACGCGCGCGCGCACTTCCGCCGCAGCCGCAGGGAGGGGACGGGCGCGGCCCCGCGAGGTCGAGGAAGTTAGACGGGCGAGCTGCAGGTGTCGTTAGCTCTCGGTCCCCAGCTCCTGCCCCTGGCGCTGCCCCCGCGACCTCGGCCCCACGGTGGGCGAGGCCTGGCACACATGCAGTAGGTGCCACTTCGTCCTGTCATTCTCTTTATAAATTACTAGAGTCACCTTGCCAGGGTTTTGCTGGGGGTTTCGCATCTCTGCTCGTGGGAAGTACTGGCCTGTAGTTTTCCTTTCTGTAACGTCTTCGGGTAATGTCGGCCCTGGGACGCGCGGCTTCCTGCACAAGGCTGACGCTGAAGGAGTCGGCCAGCACCGCAATACGGGGCCCAGGCGAAGCAGTCCGCCTCGGTCACAGGTGCGGTGCAGCCACAGAAAAGAGCATCCGCGCACGGAGCGCGCAAGACACAGGGCAGGCCCAGGAACAGCACTGCGCATGGTCTACACGGGGGAAACTCAGGGATGTAGGGATGCGGAACAGACACCGCAAGACACCCATGCGGAACAGACACGACAAGGTAAAAATGGATCTCCAGAAAACTCATTTCTCATACTTTCGTCCAAGCTCATTGATAACATTTGGCCATTTTATAAGCCAGGTAATTCCAACATTTAAAAACGAGATGTTTCTTGTGGTATTTTGATAATCCTTCTAAGTACTTCTAAAATCAAAAGAGGAAAAAAAACAGACTTTGAGATCCAGGACTCAAGAAGGACATGGTGAAACTGTAATTCAGAAGATCACTGTTACTTTGTGTATAAAAAATAAACCTATATATACACTTGATTAGCTCATAATCATGTTGGGTGTATTTAGGTAAGTTGTAAAGGAGGCAAGAAAGGAGAAAAAAGTTGAACAATAATTTAGGAAAAGAGAATCCAAAAAACTTTATTATTATTTATCCCCCAGGCTTTAAATGTGGGTGGACAAGGGTGTTTTGGAAAATTAAAGATGGCTATAAATTCTTCAGCATTTTTCCCTTAGGAGGTGGAGGTCTAGGTCATTTCCCTTTGAGTCTAAGTGGGTTTGATAACTGCTCTGATAAAATACAGCAAAAGTGATGCTATTTGAGTTTCCCAGCCTGAGCCTTTAGAGAGCAGCAGCTTTCACTTTTTGTTTTTTTGAACAATTGCTCTTGGAGTCCTGAGCCATCACAGGAACAGGCTGACTGCCCTGCTGGAAAGATCACATAAGGAGGCCCTGAGCCCACCCTTCTAGCTGTCCTTGCCCCAAGGCACTGGGCATGGCAGTGCAGCTGTCTTGGATTTTCCAGGCAAACCCAGCTGCCAGATGAATACCACCAAGTGTCACTAGAAGATGCCACATGAAATGGAAAAACCTTCCAGCTGAGCCTTCCCCAAATTCCTGGCCCAAAACATCATGGGATGGATGTTTATTCTAAGCCATTGTTTTCGGGTAACTTTTTATGCATCAATATATGTTACTATAACAGCTTGGTTACACTATTCCCTGAAGATATTAAATTTCCTTAGATTAGATGGTATAGTCTACAAGGAATTTTAAATTTGTAATTGATTTCTTGACTTCCAACCAGAAAAAGGTATTGAGGACATGCTACATCTTTTTTTTAAGTTGAGGAGTTTATTAGGGAACTATGAGAGGCAGCGACCACCCAGTGACAGGAAGAAAATTCTGAAAATGTCCCTTCAAGCCAAGTGGGGGCCTGGCCTTGACCTCCCCAAAAGGACAAGAAACTGGCGGGTTAGCAACGAAATTCTGTGGTGGCCGCCTTGCCAGGGCATGAGTGTCTCAGCCAGACTGCCCCTCAGCCCCCCACCAAAGATGGAGAGGAGACAAAGGCTGTTTATAGAACCAATTCCAAGGCAATGAGAGCTTTAAGGAAAGTTGGGGGGGGGACCTCAACAAAGAGTCCCAGGGGTTTGGCTCTGAGCAACTCAAATACTTTGACAAATAGTTCTACAAAATGTTATTTAAAAGGTAAAATGCCTTGGGGCGCCTGGGTGGCTCAGTTGGTTAAGTGACTGCCTTCGGCTCAGGTCATGATCCTGGAGTCCCTGGATCGAGTCCCGCATCGGGCTCCCTGCTCGGCAGGGAGTCTGCTTCTCCCTCTGACCCTCCCCGGTCTCATGTGCTTGCTCTCTCTCACTCTCTCTCTCTCTCAAATAAATAAATAAAAAATCTTAAAAAATAAATAAATAAATAAATAAAAAATAAAAGGTGAAATGCCTAATGTTTCTGAGTTCCCCAGGTCCACAACCAGTTTTTTTTTTTTTTTAACAATCAATTTGTATCTAACTGATGAACTACTGAATACACTGGCTTCTTGAACAACAAAGGGCTTGAATTATGCAAGTCACTTATACATGGACTTTTTCCCATACAGTACAGTACCATAAATGTATTTCCCTTTTTTTTTTTTAAGATTTTATTTATTTACTTGACAGAGAGAGACACAGCGAGAGAGGGAACACAAACGGGGTGTGGGAGAGGGAGAAGCAGGCTTCCTGCGGAGCAGGGAGCCCGATGCGGGGCTCGATCCCAGGACCCTGGGATCATGGCCTGAGCTGAAGGCAGATGCTTAACTGACTGAGCCACCTAGGTGCCCCTCCCTTTTTTTTTTTTAAAGATTTTATTTACTTGAGAGAGAGGGAGGGAGTGAGCGAGTGGGGGAGGAGCAGAGAGAGAGGGACAAGCGGACTCCACACTGAGCGCAGCCCTTCCCAGGGCTCAATCCCATGACCCTGAGATCATGACCTGGGCTGAAATCAAGAGTCTGACGCTTAACCAAATGAGCCATCCAGGGGCTACCTGTAAATGTACTTTCTTATGATTTTCTTTACATTTTCGTGGGGCCCCTGGCTGGCTCATTCAGTGGAGCATGTGACTCTTGATCTTGGGGTCGTTGAGTTCCAGCCCAACATTAGGGGTAGATATTACTTAAAAAAAAAAATCATAAAAAATTTTTTCTTTATATACAGTATATGATGCATATAACATACAGAATATGTGTTAATCAACTGTTTGTATTATCAGTAAGTCTCTGGTCAACAGTAGGCTATCAGTGTTAAGTCAAGTTATACTCAGATTTTTTACTGTGAAGGGGGTCAGTGCCCCAGCCCCCATGTTGTTCAGGGTCAACTGTACTATACTTAAAAGTATGAAAAGATCATTATGTTTACGGTGGTTGCAATGAACAATTAACCTGATCACCTTTCTCCTGCAGAACTCAAAATCAATAAAGAGAATCTTGTCAATTTCCCTGAACTTAATGCAATGTAAATAAAATAATGGTTTTAGTTTTAACTTGTTTTTGACTCTAGGATGGCTTTATTTATTTATATTACCTGCCTATCCCCTGGGCATTTGAGTTTGCTTATTCTCCCCTGAAGACTAACTTGGATCTGTTTTCCTAATGCAAATTAATACACCTCTATTAAAAAAAAAAAGATGCATCTTTCTTGTTTGGGGTCTTGGCTGGGGGCTATGTGTCACACATCATAACTTAGATAGGAACGGAAGGCCCAAGGATCCACCATGTTGTCACTAAAAAGATGCTGAACAAGTTCTTTTTGACTTGACAAATCACTGCAGCAACATTTAAAATACATGAACCATCTAGTAATATTCCTATTTGTATTTTATACACAACTTAAGTTTTCACTAAAAAAAAAATTAAACAACAGTCCAAGCTTTTGTAAGAACTGTATTTAGGAACAACTAATAAAACATCTGGAAATCTGAAGTGGTGGACCATAGGCAGCCCTTTGAATCACTAAAATAATGTAGCTTGTTTGATGAGGCTGTTAAGGAAAAAGTAACTGGCTTGCTCTGTTGAATCTGACCAGGTTTTGAGGGACATTCTGAAGGGCCAGTTCCCATCAAAGACCACCTACAGGTCTGGTATGAAGAGAGATTCTGCCTTGCCAGTCTCAGATGCTGGACACTTAAAAGATTTTAGTGTTAGATGAGATGCTACTGTTCACAGCCTTTCCATCCATATTTATCAACTTCCCACATTCTCTCTTGAGTGACTTTTCTGATACTGAGTAAGGAATGAAATGTCCAGGAAAATTTTTACTACAATTACACTAAAAGAGTTTTTCTTCAACACAGATTCTGACACAGTGGAAAAGCTCTGTGTTCCGACTATTAGCTCTTCCACACTTGTTCAGATGGTAACACTTCTCGCTGGCGTGAAGTCTTTGGTGCTGGTTAAGAGCTGACTGCTCTCCAAGGCTTTACCATACTTGTCACTTCTATTACAGGGTCTCTCTCCAAGATGGCCTCTCTGTGATGTACTAATCCAGTGTTTGCATATTGTCCCATATCCTCCACATCTGTGAGTCAAATTCAGTGTGAACTGTCTTATCTTCAGTGAAGCCTGCACTCTTGACAAAAGCTCTTCCACACTCATCACATTCATAGCGTTTCTCCTCAGTGTGTAGCTCGGATGCTGAATAAGGATGGAGCTCTGAGTGAAACTCATTCCACATTCATCACACTTATGCCATCATGGGTATCTTTCTAGTCTTCCCTGATATTTCTGGACTTATGTAATGAACGCACTGAGGAATACCTCCATCTAATCTGACAATGTGTCCCTGTTGGCATGTTATTTCTTCAGACTTCTACTTTGGAAGCATCTTCTCCATTTCAACCAAATCATCTGAAAGAGGGGACTGAACATTTCAGCATGATTCACCCACTCACACACACCTTACTCAATTACTTGCTCATTGAACAAGCACTCATTAAAAGTACATGGTAGGGGCGCCTGGGTAGCTCAATTGGTTCAGCGTCTGCCTTCAGCTCAGGTCAAGATTTCAGGGTCCCGGGATCGAGCCCCATGTCGTCGGGGAGCCTGCTTCTGCCTCTCCCTCTGCCGCTCCCTCTTCCCCTCCCCCTGCTTGTGCTCTCTCAATCTTGCTCTCTCTCAAATAAATAAATAAAATCTTAAAAAAAAAAAAGTATATGCTAAAGGAAAGAAAACAAAATGTCTTACGTAACATAGGTGTGTATTGAGTTTATGACTTAAATTACACTGTGTTATTTTTAAAAGGGGTATGTATGTATACATGTGCTTATGATAAATAAATAATAAAAGGATAAACCACAAAAGTAAAGAGCAAGAAAGGATTATCTATGGGGAAGAGAGGGAACAGAAGGATGGAACAGGAAGACAACTTCCTTGAAATATTTTACAGATTTCATATGTAAAACTTTATACTTTATATAATTAAAAAAAATAAACATTTTGAATATAAAATAAAATAAAAAATCACTCCCTAAACTTGAACAAGTAATGAAACAAACTGAATTTAAATGTGTACCTGTTGGGGCGCCTGGGTGGCTCAGTCGTTAAGCGTCTGCCTTCGGCTCGGGTCATGGTCCCAGGGTCCTGGGATCGAGCCCCGCATCGGGCTCCCTGCTCCGCGGGAAGCCTGCTTCTCCCTCTCCCACTCCCCCTGCTTGTGTTCCCTCTCTCGCTGTGTCTCTGTCAAATAAATAAATAAATAAATCTTAAAAGAAAAAAAAAAAGAACTATACATGTGTACCTGTTGGTGGCATAAGCACACAAGAGGAATGATTTCTAATCCCAAAGATCTGTAACTTAAGGACAAAAAGAATGGGAAAACACAGGCACAACCATGAAGCTGTTTATACTAATCATACTTGTTGATGGTGGTGCTAATATTTTTATTGAGGCTATTGTGCATATATTGTGGGATAAAGCAAATGAGTATTTGGTACTCTATTATTCCTGGTGTCTTTGAGAATCTCCAAAAGGAGATACAGATGAAAGACAGATCAAGACCCTGGAATACTGAATGTGAACTGGAACTATCAGTATGAACTCCCAATACAGAGCTGATCTTGAGTTTTTCCTGCTTTGAGCACTGATAAGGCCTAGGAACGATGTCCAGTAGAGCCGTGAACACTCCTAATACCTTATTTTTGGTCTTCAAATACCGTTTCCCACTAAACAGAATCAAGGGGCCTTGGAAAAATGACTGATCCCAGGAGTGGGAAGGAGTTAGAAGAGTCTGTACCTCTCGTTACACCAGACAGCAAGAAAGCTCTTAAAATGCCTAGACTCAGGTCATAAATAGAGGAGTCAAACTCAACAGGCTCCTACTGCCCAAAGATGAGACAAATGAGCTTCAGTAAGGGATAGCTAAGCACAATGGATTGAAAATATGAAATAGGTTTAAATCCACGAGTTCTAAATGATACTATTATTAATAATAACAACTGGCCACCGCTTTAGAGAATGACAGCAAAATGAATTCATCATTTTGAAACCGATTTTTAAAAATAGGTAGTGGGAGGGCAACCTGGGTGGCTCAGTCAGTTAAGCCTCTGCCTTCAGCTCAGGTCATGATCCCAGGGTCCTGGGATCAAGTCCCACATGGGGCTCTCTGCTCAGTGGGGAGTCTGCTCCTCCCTCTCCCTCAGCCCCTCCACCCCGCTTGTGTGCTCTCTCTGTCAAATAAATAAAATCTTTAAAAAAAAATAGGTAGTGGGGAGGGAGTTAATCAATTACCTTGGTTCTTCTATAAGAAGCACTGGGTAACCAAGTAGGAAGACAGGGAAGTATCTCTTTATATAAATATTCCAGCTTTGTTAAATGAAGGACGACAGAATAAGAATACCGACATTCTGGAACCGCTAATGGATTCATGGATGTAGGTACTGAGGATCGAGAGCTGCTAACATCACAAAAAAAGAGACAACCAGATGTTGTAAACTCCTGATAGAACACACCACCTTGCCAAGTTAAACTTACCTTGTTCCCAAACCTTAAACTCGATTTTGATCCAGCCCCCAGTTTACTGCAAATTATAGAAAATGGAGAGGACAACAGAAGACATTATACTACAGAACCAGATGCAGATGGCAAAGTCCTCACTATGGGACTCTCTCTGACAAACAGCCTGGTGTGTTTAGTTTTTTTTTTTTTTAATTATTTATTTTAAGTAATCTCTACCCAAAAGGTGTGGCTCGAACTCATGACCCTGAGATCGAGTCGCAGGCTCCTCTGACTGAGCCAGCTGGGTGCCCCCAACCTGTTTTGTTTTGTTTTATTTTTTTAAAGATTTTATTTATTTATTTGGCAGAGAGAGATACAGCAAGAGAGGGAACACAACAAACGGGGAGAGGGAGAGGGAGAAGCAGGCTTCCCGCCGAGCAGGGAGCCCGATGCGGGGCTTGATCCCAGGACCCCGGGATCATGACCTGAGCCGAAGGCAGACGCTTAACGATTGAGCCATCCAGGCGCCCCTTGTTTTGTTTTGAAGATTTTTAATTTATTCACTTGAGAGAGAGAGAGACAGAAAGAGCACAAGCAGGGGGAGCAGCAGAGGGAGAGGGAGAAGCAGACTCCTTGCCAAGCTGGGAGCCCAACGGGGCTCTATCCCAGGACCTAGAGATCACGACCTGAGCCAAAGGCAGATGCTCAACCATCTGAGCCACCCAGGCGCCCCCCCAACCTGATGTTTTTAGTTAATTGCAAGTGGGAAGATAAAAAGGAAGAGGGATCTATATATTAAGAGAAACTTAAGAGATATATCAATGGATCAAAATGTGTTTTCTTCTTGGGATCCCAATTCAAACAAACAAGCTAAAACAAAAGAAATTTAAAAATTCGTAACATCTTTGAGACAACTGGAAATTTGGTACAATTTTTTTAGATGTGATAATACTATTATGGTTACATTAAAGAAATTCCTGTCTTTTAGTCATGCCTCTAAGAATTCATCTTTTGAGCTACATATTGAAATATTTACATTTGAAAGATTATATCTGAGATATACTTCAAAATTATATGGAAAAAAATAACATGGAAATGAGTAGAGTTATAAATGAGACAAGATAGTCATGATTTGATAATGTTGAAACTGGGTGGCAGGTTCATGGAGATTCATTATACAGTTCTTTTATATAGATTTGTACTTTTTCAGAATAAAAAGTAAAAAAAGATAAGTTTGTGGCTTTCAGTTGGTAGTATGTAAAAAAAAGAAAAAAGAAGCAACTTACAAACCCTCCTAGTTAAAAGATAATTAGCTTTTTCTGTAGGAACTGCCAGGTTGAGAGAAGCATGGCCCTCTCCTCTCCACCCCCATGGTGTGTGCTCGTCCACTGATATCCATGTACTCTGAAAAGGGGGAGTCATCTGGCAAAAATGTGACTTTGCTTATTGTGTTCAAGGCTCCCATTCGACCTGATATTGTGAACTCTGTTCACACCAACTTGTGCAAAAACAACAGATGACTCTATGCTGTCAGTGAATTAGCAGGTCATCAAACCAGTGCTGAGTCTTGGGGTACTGGCCAAGCCGTGGCTCGAATTCCCAGAGTACAAGATGATGGGACTTGCCGTTGTGGCCAGGGTGCTTTTGCAAATATGTGTCATGGGGACTGCACATTTGCACCAACCAAAACAACACAGAAGCGATATTCCCTCTGCTCTGCCCTGGCTGCATGAGCCTTTCCAATGCTGGCCATGTCTATAGATCATCGCACTAAGGGAGTTCCTGAACTTCCTTTGTTGATTGAAGATAAAGTTAGCTGAGGTCTTAAGAAATTTAAAGCCTGGGGCGCCTGGGTGGCTCAGTCGGTTAAGCAGCCGACTCTTGATCTGGGCTCAGGGCATGATCTCAGGGTCCTGGGATGAAGCCCTGTGTTGGGCTCTGCGCTCGGCGGGGAGTCTGCTTGAAGATTCTCTCCCTCTGCCCATCCACCCCCCACCCCCACTCTCCGTCTGTCTCTCAAACAACTCTTAAAAAAAAGAAAGAAAGAAAGAAAGAAACTTAAAGTCTGGAATCCACTGAAAAACCTGAGAATCACGTTGAAGCTAAACCTGTATGCAAAGATCATGTGCTAGAACACCATTCTTCACCAGGCCAAGAATCACAAGCTCCGGATGGATAAGGCGGCAGCAGCCTTAGAAGCCAAATCAGATGAGAAGGTGGTTCCAGGCAAGAAGCCCATGGTATGGAAGAAAGGAAAGAAGGCTACTCGTGTTCAGAAGCAGAAGAAACCTTTGGTGGGAAAAAAGGCCACAGATACCAAGAAACCAGCAGCTGAGAAGAAGCCTGTAGGAAAGAAACCCACCACGGAAGACAAGAAGCCTGCTGCATAAGCTTGAAATTTGTTTGTTCCATTAAGGTTGAATCATTTTGGACAGCTGATTTTGAATAAAGACCTGAATAAAGGTAAAAAAAAAATAATAATTTGATAGCCATACAATGAAACCTATGTCAGCTATATGTATGCATTACATGTAACTCTTGGAAATGTGTCCAGAATGTAATATGAAATTTAAGAGTAGTGGCAGTTGATATGTTCAGTATGATTATATTTGGGCATATATGTGTGCTTCTCCAACAAGCACATAAAAATTGTAAATTTTGTTTCCTATACTAATTTTTTAAAAATGCACGTTTAAAATTTTCTCTATTGCACGTGGCTTTTGAATCATTTTCCATTGGCTTCAATGTAGAAGAATGTTTTCCCGCCTTTGGGTAAGAGGTCAGGGTCACGGAAGTTGGTAGTATTGAGTTAGAATGGAGAAACTGAACCATTCAATAGGAGCAGGATTTTCAACAGTTTTAGTGCAAAGAAGTGAAGGAAGAATCACAAGGTTAAAATGATGTGCTTAGAGGAACAGGTTAAAGGTGGAACAAAAGATCAAGGAAAGGTAGGCAAAAATTTTAGTGATGAGGTTCATTTGGAAAAACACAAGAAGACATTTCCTATCTTTTCCCCCAGTGGAATCTCCTCACCTTTCTCCTGAACGGAGGCAGCTCCCAAGGTTCAGAATTGAGCTAACCCGTTCTGGCTGGAGCTGGACCCCCAGTGAGTCCTCTGCTGCTGCCATATAAAGCTGTCTGCCCCTGGGACCCTTCCTGTCCCTGTAGGAGGACGAGGATCCAGGGACAATGAGATACATTTGACCAGGGTGATATATGCGGAGAGTTCTAGAGCTTCGATCCCAATATTAATGGGGAACATAGAAAAGCTGGACAGAAAGCAGAGTTTCCCTTGACCTGCAAGGACAGGGAATAAAAGGATAGGGAGGGGAATGCAACTCTGGCCAGTACATCTTGGCCATTTCCCTCACTACATGTGAGAGGAGATCTCAACTCTCTTATCTCTCTCTAGAGAGAATACCTGCCTTCTGATGATGGATCATTTCTTCCTTATCTCACCTGTCCTCGGGGATTATCTAGCTTCCTCGACAAGCCCTCCCAGTCCAGGAACCGCGTCCTCCCTATACTCTGGGCTGGTCCCGCACCCAGGCCTGCAGCTCCTCGGGCAGGATGGTCAGGAACTGCTCCGGCACCAGCAGCTCCACGATCTGCTCCTTGCTGTGCGTCTCCGGCCGCAGCCAGCGTCGGCAGAGCGCCTGGAGCTGGACTTCTGAGGCCCAAGGGAGTCCTCCCAGCAGAACTGCCTTAAGTTTTGTCTGAAGAACTCCTGTCAGAAGCACCATTTCTGTGCAGGCTAGATTCTGTAACTAGTTGACATTCCTTCTGTTCTGCAGCCCAAAAGGGCTGGACTGAATCCATTCCTGGGCAAAACAGCTCAGAAGACTGGCTCACTACAACAGTAGGGGGAGCTTAAGGCTCATGATAATACCTAACACATCACTGTTAACAGACATCAACTCCAAACTAGAAACATATTTAGTCAGAGTGAATCGCTGTCATCAGGCCAATGATTTGAAGGTAAAGATGCTCTGGAAAAGATAAAACAAGCACAAAATGTCATTAGACTAATGTCAGAAAATTAAAAGACAATTCAGTTACTTTAGGATTAAAGAACAATACTAGTGGCTTTTAGATCTAGAAACTTCAGTGACATATTCAGATAATGTGAAATATTCAGATAATGAAGAAAATGCAAACAACTTTGCCTGCTTAAATTGCATGTCACAGATTTAGTCAGTTATATTTACAAATCAACTGCTAGATACTTTCAAAGGCATCTTTAGTTTCAGGAGAAGAGCGTGCATGTCAGTCCAATGTGTCCCACATTTGAGTCAGGGGCCCAAGTCCGTTAACCAAGGCCTGCTTTGGACACAGACCCAGCGAGTATTTTTCAGTCCTTGGCTTACCAGATGCCCCTGCAGCACCTAACACTGCTAGCCACTCCCAGTCTTATAAGAACTACAACCCTCGGGCTGTTTCCATGAGTTGGTTTCTGTAAAGTGCTTAGACCAATGCCTGGCACTCAGGAAGTATTATACAAGGGCTTGTCAAATAGCTCATTCTTAAGTCTACATTATGGCTTCTTCAGCTTGCCAAGAAATGTCTGGTTACCCTCAGTTGAGAGCCAGCCTTCTTCTCATTCCACATTCATTCTGGGCAACCTTGTCCATTCAGTAGCACGAGACCTGAGACGCTGTCACCTAAGAACTCCTGAATCTGATTCTCTTACCCCAGTCTTGCTTTGGAGCTCCAGACCATTATAGCCCAATAGTGTATCTCAACACCACCAAAAATTAACTCATTTTCCCCTCATAATCAATGCCTCCTCCAGAATTACCCACTTCTTATTTTTAACTCATTTCTTTTAAAATGGCACATTTGTGGGGCACCTGGGTGGCTCAGTCAGTTAAGCATCCAACTCTTGATCTCAGGTCAGGTCTTTTTTTTTTTTTTTTAAAGATTTTATTTGGGCGCCTGGGTGGCTCAGTTGGTTAAGCGACTGCCTTCGGCTCAGGTCATGATCCCGGAGTCCCGGGATCGAGTCCCACATCGGGCTCCCTGCTCGGCGGGGAGTCTGCTTCTCCCTCTAACCCTACCCCCTCTTGCGCTCTCTCTCTCTCTCAAATAAATAAATAAAATCTTTAAAAAAAAAAAAATAAAGATTTTATTTATTTACTTAACAGAGACACAGCGAGAGCAGGAACACAAGCACGGGGAGAGGGAGAGGGAGGAGGCTTCCCACGGAGCAGGGGCCCGATGCGGGGCTCGATCCCAGGACCCTGGGACCATGACCTGAGCCCAAATCAAGAGTCAGACCCTCAAAGTCTCAACCACCTGAGCCACGCAGGGCCCCCCCCCCCCGCCCTGACTGTATTTTTTAAAAAAGTCTGTAGTACTTAGCATATGCCACGCGGTGTGCTCAGCACTTTTTAATCTTTAGTCCTCAAGTCTAGTTAAATCCACCTTTTCCACATAATTCCATTCCTCACTCTTCGTTTCCATCGCCACCACTTTACTTTCACCAACTTACATACTGGTTCTCTCTGTGACACCGGCACGTCTCCTCCCTTGCTCCCTCGCTCGCCCCCTTCCAGTTCATCTACCACACCGCTTCTGGAGTACTTCCGGAAGCCCAGCAGGGTGACAGACAGCCCCTCTGTAGAGCAGCCCTTCCCACCTACTGTGCGGTGCCACAGTTCACTGGTGCCGGCATCTGACGAGCTCCTGCGGCGGCCGAGCAGGGCTGGAGAGCTCAAGCCCCGGCCCGGCCTCTCCGCGAGGCAGTGCGCATACGTTCTGTATGGAGACGCACACTGCCCTTTGATACTCCAGACACGGCGTGCTCTCCCGTGCCCCAGCCGCACCACACCCACGCTCCCGCGGTGCGGGGCTCTGCGCTGTCACCCCACCCACCCCGGGGCCCCCGCCTCGCTGCCATCGGCTTCCAATCGTTCCGTCTACTGCGCCGGCCCAGCGACGTGACCCGACTCGCCACCCCGCACCCCAAAGGCCCTCGAACGTACGAAGACTACTTCCTCCGGGGGCTTGGGCTCTACTCTAACAGTTTGTCTGTCGGCCTCACCACACTGTCAAGAGCGCCTCTTTCATCGGCTCATTCCCGTTTTTGCGCCGTAGAGACCGGCACATATATGCACCCAACAGATGTGTACTTGATGGACGTGCTAACTCGCTTCCTTCGCCACTTTAACTCACTCGGTCCTCCCCCTGCCCCGCGACAGCCTGTGCGGACCACCTTACCCCATTTTAAAGGGATAAGCCTTTCACGGCACCAGATGCAAGGCCGTGGCCGTCACCACAGACCCGCGCAGGGAACAGAAAACCACCCGCCGGCCTCAAGGCCGCGTCCAGGCGGCGGGCCTCCCCGCGGCTACACCGTCCGCTCACCCCCGCGAGCGCCGACACAGGGGCGCCCGGCTCCCGGGGACCCACGTGCGGGACAGCAGCCGAGCGCACCGGCGGAGCCCGCCCGCGGAGCGAGCGCCAGTCTCCCGTCCAACCCCGCGACGGCAGCCCGGAAGTACGTCACGACGCCCGGGCGCGCCGCCTCTCTAGGAAGCCGAGAGGACCGGTCCTCTCAGTGGTGGGTCGGCTCCCACCCCCAGCCGGCCCTCGCGAGCTCGGCGGCCTGTGACCGCCTCCGGCAGGCGGTCCGCCGGGTGGGGCGCCACTCTGCCGGGCCCCAGCGCTCTACCCCACCGAGCACACCTGTCCGCTCTCACGCAATCATGCGATGCCCTCCGTTCCCCAGGTCCCAGCCCGCAGGGTCCCACCGCCCCCCGGGCCCCCAGGGTCAGCGGCAGTCAGCAGCACCGCCCTGAGCAAAGCGGCACGTCGGCTTGCTCTCCGCTGTCTCAAGTCTTGTCCTTTCGAGTGACGGAACCACTCTCAGACCCCCGACTGCGCCGGACCGGCAGAACGCCGAGGGCATGCCGTGCTGGTGACACGGGGCAGGGCCCGCTGCGGCGGGAACGGGGCTCGGGTGCCACAGCCAGGGAAGTGCCCGGATCAGTTACGGTAACTTACGAAGGTACCGGGCGCGGGACCTGGTCCGCATCCATCCCAGCTACGGAAGACGGCTCACCCCTGCCTACTCCGGCGGGTTCTCTCCTGCTGCCCTGTGCTCCCACTTCTCCTCCACGGCTTACAAGTGAGCATCCCACTAGTCCAGCAGCTCCCATACACGGAGTGCTCCGTATGCTTCTGGGAGGCCTCCGTCGTGTCTGGTAAACCATGATCTCAACAGCTCCACATTCGGTGACCAGCTATCTCAACAGTGTTGTTGTTGTTCGGGGGGGATCCTCTTAAGGGGAGTGTGGTTTTTGTAGGCATACCCACCCTTTCTTACCTAATCCAATAGATGTGTTAACGAGAATTATTTCAAATCGGGAGGTGGTGGCTACACCTACATCTCCCATAGCCTCCTTCACAGATGTTCTACCTTAGCTTTCATGAGCACACTGTATTCTTTCTGATGCCATCTCATCTTCTATCTCCTCAGCTGGAAATGTCCCAAGTGGGAAAACCACCCATCCTGTTACGCCTCTTGTCTGAGTGTAATCATTAATGCCAAGCCCTTTCATTCTCAAGTGTCCCAGATTGGGCAATAAATTATATATAGTTACCTTATGTCTGAGAACCACTGATAAGCTAGCTAAAATGCAGATTCCCAGGTCCTGCCCTCAGAAACATTCAGCCAGTCTGGGGTAGTGCCCAGGAAACTGGAGTTCAAACAGCGCAGGTGATTCTAACACAGGTATATATTCAGAAATAGTGGCTTCATCATAGAGCAGAGACATTCGCATGGAAAGCTGGGTGTGGCTCCACAGAGACCTGAAAACAAAAATCAGTGATTTATACACTGTGCTCTTCTCCTTTTTATGTAAAGCACTGAAATTGGTGAGGAGTGAAGAGCAGTGGGACTGTTTTCACTGCTAAGACACACGGACCAACTGAGAGACAGAGAGATCTCTAGTAATAGCTATTATAAAGATAAAGCACATTTCTTGGTAACACTGTCTCTGCATCTTTTTATTTTTCCTTCTCTTTGGTCACCATTTGTTGGTCTAATCCAGTTTTAACGTGTAATTTTGCCTGAGTCCTTTTTATGTTCTCACATTTTGTTCTTCCCTTTTCTCTTTCCCTCCTATTTTGTTGTTGCTGTTGCTGCTTGGAGATGCCTAAAATGTGTCCCAGGCTCCAAGTCTAAGTGTCTGTGAAACTACATATAATTCACAATGATCTCTGTTCATAGTTTTGTTCTTAAAATTTTTAATGCAATTAAAAATAGATCACTACAAGTGTTTAACCACTTGGGCTTCACTTTTCTCACATAGGTATGAAATGGGTAAATTCAAAATTTCTCCCTAAAGCTAACATTCTCTGATTCTGTGTTAAAAAGCCCCTACAGCACAACAAAATACTTTCAATGATCCCATTATGCTTACCAAACAAAGACCAAATGCACAGGAAAGTGTTCAAGGACCTCTCAATCTGGCCCCCACTCCTGCGCTTCCTTATAAGAGCTCCATGACCTGCCAAACTGGCAAACGCAGGGCTCTTGAGCCTATCTTTGTTGGGCCTTCCTCACCCTGTTCCCTCTGCCTAAAATACTTTACTCTATCCTCCATCTCCTTCTACAAATAATCTACTTTTCTCTCAACTTCTAACCCAACATTTAACCAATGATACACATGTATACTGGTATAGATTTTATATTTCAAAATTGCTCCTGAGAAAGTACTTCATATTTTATAATTTTGACTTTAGATATACCTTTTTAAAGATTTTTTTTTTTAGAAAGTGAGCAAGCACGAGTGGGGGTAGGGGCCGAGGAAGAGGAAGGGCAGGAAGTTGAGCAAGGAGCCCAAATGGGGCTCGATCCCGGGACCCTGGGATCATGACCTGAGCTGAAGGCAGATGCCTAATCAACTGTGCCATCCAGGTGCCTGGACTTTAGATATACTTTTATTTTAAAATATCCTCAGAGATAACTTTTGTCTCACATAGGAAAAATATAAAACAATCTGCCACTATAAATTATGTTTTTTAAAGGAAAAGTATTGTCAGATATAGAAAATAGGAGTCATTTCCAAATACAAAATGTGGACAGAGACTTGGTTCTCCTTTAGTCCTGACTTCAAATAAAAATTACAGTGAAAGACAGTCTTCAGGGCTCTTATCTACAGCTCCAGACAGGTTTTGGTTGCAAAACTGTCAGCCATTTCTTGACATACACTGTCCAATCTCCTAACAGTGCTCAGAGGGGTGCTGGACTATCCCTCAAGAACCAATTAGGCATTTTAATTGGATTTGAATTAATATTTCTTACACTTTGCTCAGCCGTAAAACTGACTACTCTTTCAGATTGGACTTTCGAAGGCACAGGGAGGGATGGTTACTGGTTTACCCGGCACCTGAAAGGAGATCAATGCCAGAGACTTCATGGGTTGAATGAGAACAGCCAGGGTAGAAACAGAAAAGAGAGAAGTGAGGGTAATGCAGGAATGTAAAAGGGAAACAACTGAGACAGAAACAGTGTGAGGCCCTTAGAGGC
The DNA here is from genome assembly GCF_964656455.1 of Halichoerus grypus. NCBI lineage: Eukaryota > Metazoa > Chordata > Mammalia > Carnivora > Phocidae > Halichoerus > Halichoerus grypus. The sequence continues at coordinate 144,013,154 of NC_135720.1, forward strand.
CACTGTCCACAGGCTACAGCAAACATCAGTGTATCACTAATGACAAATGTGCACCCCAGATAAGAGAATTAGCGTAAGCGAATGAGAACAATTAGTATCAGAGAACAAGCAGTTAGTTTGGTGAACTCTAAGTCATTTAATCATGTTAACCATGACTGCATTCTAAGTGGTGTATGTCTCTACAGCATATATAACATCTTTTGTTTCTTGGTATTTCATCAGTTGTTAAGAAAATTTAGAATTTTTGAGAAGCTGTGAACAAAACAAAACAAAAAGACAAGCACAAAACAAACCAAACATCCAATATTCAACTGCAGGTGTAAAAACAGTCCATTAGAAATACATCCTTTAAAATCCTGATCTGTTCATATTTTAAATCTTTTAAGAGCTGATATAATAGAATTATCCAAACATGCTGCTTCAGCATATGCAGAGGCATTTGAGATACTTACAAACTCAGGTTATAATAGTATATGTATTATATTATTATATGGAATATATATTTACCAGAGAAGTTGATTTTATTTCAAACTTAAGTCTACTATATTTTCCTTAACCTCACTTTAAAATCCATATGTATTTCTTTTGGAAATAATTTAACCTCAAGACACACTAAAATACACTCTTGAGAAAATTTAAGATTTTTGATAAGACCTATAATTAGCCACAAATGGCAACAGCAATGGTTTGATATGTTATGACTAAGGATATATAATAGAGCCAAATACACGAGACTGAAAACCACCCCCATCATTTCTGCATTTCTCTGTAGAAGCATTAGGTGCAACGGTAGTGGCCCAAGCGCTGTTTCCTAGCTCATGGGGAAGTTGTCATTTTAAACAGAGTTTGGCTTGAACCACATTTGGGAAGAATGAAACAATCTGTGACCTTTTAAAGTAGTGACTGTGCATCTATGGGAGTGTGTTAAAAACCGTGGGGCACCAACAAATGAAATACCGTCCACTTGTAAACAGAACGAGGCGGCTCTGTTACTCCGAGGACTGCACTGTTTCACGAGCACAGCAAGGTGTGGAAAAGTGCCAACAGTATCCCACCTGTCTGTGTAATAGAGGAGATAAGGGGATATACACTCACGTCTTCTTGTATTTACATAAAGAAATATTGAAGATACATAAGCTACTAGAAAAATGGCTACATATAAGGGAAAAGATAGGCTCCCTTTTAATGTTGTTCTGATTCTTGAATTGGATGAAGAATGAGTTACCTTTCTTGAAAAGTCCCTCTAAGTAAATTAAAATTTAAAGGTTAAAAATACTCGGGTTGCCTGGCTGGCTCTGTCAATGGAGCGTGCAGCTCTTGATCTTGGGGTTGTGAGTTTGGAGCCCCACGTTGGGTGTAGAGATTACTGAAAAATAAAATAAAATAAAGTGCCCCAAATGAGGGATAAGTGGTCTTCCCTGAAACTCCACTGTAAATTGAACAGAGGAGCTGTGCATTTATTGAAACACATGGATGGGAGGCTTTGTTGAGCTAAAAAGCAAAACCTCAGTGCCCTCTAAATCTTTTAAGTTCCATATGCTAGTAATTTCTATCTGGAGATAAAATCCTTCCAGTGGCTTAGTAGAAAGAACACTAGGAGTTAGAAGACAGGGTTCTAGCTCCAGCTGCATTAACTAGCTGTCCGCATAATCTTACAGCTACGTCCCAGAGCCTCCGTTTCTGTATCAATCATGTAAGGGGACAGAGAAGTGATCTCTAAGGTCCCTTACAGTGTTTCTATTAGTGTTAAGTGACCTGCTGTGTATTTGGTACTCCAATCCAGATTGTCGTCACCAGAGATTTTCCATTCTTTGTGTCCTGGGCTTAGTATAAAGTAAACACTCAATTACTGTTAAGGGAAAGAAGTTTTTTTTTTATGCATAATCTTGGTGGTAATCAATAGGTAATGCTGAGAAGCATGGAGCTTATAAAAAGCAATCAACATGGAAGACTGATCATACTTTTCTACTTTTGTATGTGTTTGAAATTTTCCATAACTAAGAGTTAAAGAAAGCAAAAACTGAAAATGCTTGTAAGTCACAGGAAAAATGCAGAGGCCTATATTTTCGTAACGAAGATCAGAAGTGAGATATCAGATTTTTAGCTAAGTTTCTTGATCTGCACAAATTTAAAATCTTGAGCAGTATCTGCTACATCTAGCCACTGAGGTACTAGTAACACATGGTTGCTTCAATTTCTTGGATCCTAACTGCAGACTGAGTTACTGGAACTCTACGGAGTTCTCCTGTAGGGAAAAGCCTTTTGTGTATTTAAGGGAGGATTCATCTGCCCCCTGTTGTAGGTCAAAAAGAAACTATCACATCTTATGAAAACAGACAATAGTCAAATCGTTTACAGGTTTTACTGCAATTATTTTTAAATTAATTTTTAAATACTATTTAACATAATTTTGTGTTCAGGCAGCATATAATTTTTACAAACTTTTTTAAAAAGTTTCTTAAAACTAGGATGAAGAAGTTTTCCTGAAGTACACCTAGAAAACTTCTTGCACAGACGTGTGTCAGCCTGGAGACTACGTTGATAAAGTCAACACAACAAGATTCAGTATTGCAAAGTGTGGATGTTGTTGACCCCAGAGAACCTGGCAGATGTACTTAAGATATAATGCTTCTCTCAGCATAAAAAATATGGACAATGTCACTGGCTCTTCTTGGAGCCTCCTCAAGAGGATTAAACGATTTTTTACCGTTACCTTACTGCAGGGACAAAGTAGGAACCCACCCTGCGACCGTGCTAGTGGTCTGCCGTCGGGAAAGGCTGCCCTACCTGCTCCGAGGGGCCGGCTGGCCCCAGCACAGGGTGGACCTTCCGATGCTGAACGAGGTTGCAGTGGTAAATGAAGTTCTTGCCGCATTCCTCACATTCGTAAGGCCTCTCCCCGGTGTGAATTCTCTGGTGCTTGAGGAGCACAGAGCGCCGACTGAAGCTCTTACTGCACTGAGCGCACTGGAAGGGCCTCTCCCCCGTGTGGACCCTGAGGTGATGGAAGAGGCCGGCATTCTGACTGAAGGCCTTGCCGCACATGGGGCACTGGTAGCGCTTCTCCCCGGTGTGGAGCCTCTGGTGCTGGAACAGGCCCGACCGCTGGCCGAAGGCCCGCCCACACTCATCGCACTCGTAGGGCTTCTCCCCTGTGTGGGTTCGCTGGTGCTCGATCAGGATGGAGTTCTGGGTGAAGCTCTTGCCACATTCACCACAGACATACGGCCTCTCCACAGAAGAGCTTGCCCGCTGCCTTTCCAGTCTGCCCTCATGGTCACAGGTGTCCGCACACTCAGGCATCCGAGTAGTACCACCATTCAGTTTTTGAGGTACTTCCACAAGAGATCTCATTTCTTTAGAAAGCTCCCTCTTTGGAGCTAACTCCACATTCCAAGTCCCAGCCTCATCACCTGAAATAGTAAGTGGATCACGTGAATGTTAGGTTTCCAAAGGAAAAAGGGAAAAACCAGCCGGGAGAGTGGGTGGCAGGGGACGAATAAGCACGGTTTCTGTTTACTTTCACTTTGCCCTCAGGAAGACAGGCTGAACTGCTCGTGTGCTGTCTGCCTCTTCCGTCAGACCACAGACCTCCTGAGGGCAGGGAGCACGTCCGCCTGGCTTGTCACGGTCTCCCCAGGACCAAGCACACCGCCTGGCGCACAGCAGACACTGAACACATGTGCTGAACTGATGGACACTCGGGGAGTGAGGGAGGCCTCCTGAGGAAATTCTGATCCTCACCGATCTCCTGAACCGGGCACAGCTCTCGCGAATTGCACGGACGCAGCTCTTCCACGGGCTGGAGCCGGCCACCTGACAACTCCTGGGCTGCTCCCCGAGTTGCCTTCTCCTTCGCAAACTCTCCCTGTTCACAAGCATAGGTTGGGACCTGGTGGAAATTAAGGACAGTTAGGAATCAAACATCAGAGACACTTTGTAAGGGGGCCTTCCCAGGTCCACTATATAGGAAAAGAAGAACCGAGAAACCAGCAACAAGAAAGAGGCAGAGAGATGGAGAGCCCACAACAGACCGCATCAGGCGCAAAGAAATCCTCCTCCTCTTCCTGCACTGAAACCCCACACTTGCTCCTGCAGGTACAAACCTCTGTTCTCCCATCTTCCACCTGCTCTCCCGGCTCATCCAGCTCCCTCTCCAGGTCCTCCAGTGCAGTCACCGCGTCCTCCCCACTCGCTGGGCAGTGCTCCCGCATCCAGGCCTGCAGCTCCTCGGGCAGGATGGTCAGGAACTGCTCCAGCACCAGCAGCTCCACGATCTGCTCCTTGCTGTGCGTCTCGGGCCGCAGCCACTGACGGCAGAGCTCCTGGAGTCTTCGAAGAGCCTCTCGGGGCCCAGGTGTCTCCTGATAGCAGAACTGCCGGAAGCGTCTACGGAAGAGCTCTCTGGTATGAGGGTTATCTCTTGGCAGGCCAGATTCCTGCCCAGAGGCATAATCCCCCTCTTCCTCTTCTACCTTTACTGCCAGAAGTCCTTCCTGCATCTCTGAAGTCTGAAGGGCCAATGCTGTGGCCATCTTAGGCTTAACACTTCAGAAAAAGAGTCTATTCTCGATGATTCCTCTTTGATCTTTTCTTCTGGAAATCCCAAAATCTAAAAAATAATTGCAGAGAAAAAAATATTAAAATGTTGAAAATCTTTTCTGCTGGCAGGCACAGGGAGTATCTGTAACAAAAGCAGTCACTGTCTAGTGAAGAACACTGAATGCACGAGTAATGGTAAGGACTACGCAAATTTTTTTTTTTATTATTATGTTACCGACAGAATGGGAGAAGATATTTGCAAATGACATCAGATAAAGGGCTAGTGTCCAAAATCTATAACGAACTCATCAAACTCAACACCCCAGGACTAGCGAATTCTGATGCAGGTGATACTGGAAGGCAAACAGAGACAGAACACCTCCCCTCCCCCAACCGGGTCCCCCCCCCCCCCCACACACACACAGAGGTGATACTGGAAGGCAAACAGAGACAGAATACCTCCCCTCCCCCAACCGGGTCCCCCCCCCCCCACACACACACACACACAGAGGTGATACTGGAAGGCAAACAGAGACAGAATACCTCCCCTCCCCCAACCGGGCCCCAACACACACACACACACACACACACACACACACACACACACACACACACACACAGTTTTATCAAAGGAAGGGACCATTCTGATCATCCTGAATGAATTGTCTCAAATAAGTCAGCTGGGACATAGAGGGTTTCCATTTGAATGGCAAGATAGGAGACCCAGAGTAAGTTTTCAGTTGAATGGAGGTAAACCAGCATTTTGGTGCCAAGTGGTCACAGAGGACACTAAGAATGGGAGAAAAGAGAAACAAAATGGAGAAGGGAGAGAAAGGAAAGAAGATAAAAGGACAGAATGAGGAGCAAAGGAAATGCTCTTGGGGAGGAGAGGCCCAGTCCCCCCAGTCAAGTGAGGCATTGAGGAGAGAGGGCTGTTTGGGGTGGGAGAGATCTGGGATAGAGACCTGGTCCTCCAGGCACAGCCTCTGCAGGCCTATCTTTCTAGGTGGAGATAAAAGATAAAGATAAAATAAGATCATGGATAAAGAGCACAAGAGGCTGGGGCGCCTGGGTGGCTCAGTCGTTAAGGTCTGCCTTCGGCTCAGGTCATGATCCCAGGATCCTGGGATCGAGCCCCACATGGGGCTCCCTGCTCAGCGGGAAGCCTGCTTCTCCCTCTCCCACTCCCCCTGCTTGTGTTCCCTCTCTCGCTGTGTCTCTCTCTGTCAAATAAATAAAATCTTAAAAAAAAAAAAAAAGAGCACAAGAGGCTGGGAGCTTGGTAAATTCTCAAATCTTGTAAATTACCACTATTGTTATTTTCCTTACAAATTTTATTGAAAGATTAAATGAATCCTAGTGATCAAAACACTATGGCAGGGGCGCCTGGGTGGCTCAGTTGGTTAAGCGACTGCCTTCGGCTCAGGTCATGATCCTGGAGTCCCTGGATCGAGTCCCGCATCGGGCTCCCTGCTCGGCAGGGAGTCTGCTTCTCCCTCTGACCCTACCCCTCTCATGTGCTTGCTCTCTCATTCTCTCTCTCTCAAATAAATAAATAAAAAAATCTTTAAAAAAAAAAAAAAAAACCACTATGGCAAAAGAATCAGAAAGTAGTCAACTGAATTGGTCTTGAATCAGAGATGTTAAAATGAAAGAAATATTGATTCTGGTATTTTAAAACAGAGGTAGACTTTGAGCTGTTTCCTGTCCTTTAATTTCTTGGAAATTGTTTATTTTTGAATCTCCTTGAGGATGGAGAGTGGGCAACTGTGTGTAAAATAAAATTAATGCTCATAAAGAGACAAGTGTCTATAACCACTTAAAGCTTACGATAAAATCTTAACCAGAATAGTAATTAATGAAAGCAATTTTCTTTATAAGATTTATTTGTTTGTTTGTTTATTTATTTATTTATTTATGAGAGAGAGCACACAGAAGGAGAGGGAGAAGCCCAACTCGGGACTCGATCCCCAGGACTCCAGGATCATGACCTGAGCCGAAGGCAGACGCTTAACTGAGTGAGCCACCCAGGTGCCCCATGAAAGCAATTTTCTGAAAGAATATTATGTAGCCTAGTGATTTTGACCAGGACCCTCAGTAAAAAATATTTTATAATGGGAAAAAAAAAAAAAAAGAAACATTTTATATTGAGACCCAGAACACCCATATACATGTGCACATGAATGTATGTTTGTGCATGAGATACACACACACACAAGAAACTGAAATAATAATTTCACAAAACACTATGTATCCTGAATTATGTGACACATACTCCTATTTCTTAAATCTTGCTTTTTTTTTTTTTAAACCCCAAAACAAAACACCCTGGTCATAGCCTACCACATAGATTTCGTGATCCCCATGAGTCATGACCTAGAGCTTTAAAAAGTTTCCAAATTTAAGTAAAATGATTATAATTCACTGTAAATCTAACCCAACACTATTCTTAGGTACTGGCATGCATGGGAAAATAAAAAAAAAAACCTAAGGACAGTGTATTTATATTGAACACAGCTCACACTACAACTACAAGAAAAGTTAAATCCATATTCCCACTATTAGTTATAAAGGAGGGAAAAACCACTGGGGTGGGGAAGCATCCTTCTGAGTAATCTGCAAACATAATCCCCTCCACAAATTTCTAACACTTCTGACTTCACTGACGTCTACAGTCACCACCCCAGGAAGAGTCAAGAGGGTTTTTCCCTCCAAAGACAGGATTCCTGAGCTCTTATTTTTTCCCCCAACTTTTCTTGGTGCTGACTCACTATCACTTTGAGTTCCACATTATCTTTTTCTTTCAAAACTTCTCACACCGCTCATTCATTTAGCAAATATTTATTCAGAGCCCATTATATTCCAGGTATTGTTCTAGGCACTAGAAATGGCCAACAAAACACTACTTTGATGGAATTTACACTCTAATCACAATATTAGTAACAGCTGACATTTATATTGCTTTTAAGGTACCAGGCATTGTACTAGATGTTTTACATATATTAACTCACTGCCTCCTTGAAACAACCGTAAGGTTTTGTTATTACCCACATATTGACAGATGAGAAAACCGAGACCCAAACAGTTTGAGTCGCTTGCCCAAGGTCTCACATGCAGATAGTGGTGAAGCTGCATTTCCAACCCAGCAAATCTACTTCAGAATTCACAGTCTCAACCACTACCCCACTATCTCTCCTGTATGTGGGCAGGAAGAAGGGAACAGGATGAAGGAAGGAGCCGACGGGCACAGACAGTAATGAAATAGATGTCAAACAGTGATAAATGCTATAGAGAAAAATAAAGGTAAAGGAGATGGGGAGCAGGGGGAAGAAAGGTCTCTGTATGGAGGAGTCAGGACACTTTACCTTGCTGATAAGGTAAAGTTTGAGCAGAAACCCAAGGGACGTGAGCAGCAGTCACGTGACTATCTGGAGAAGGCCTGTTCCATGCAAAGGGAAGGTTGAGTCCTTGGAGGTAGGAGCATGCCTGGATTCTTCCAGGAACGGCCAGTTGGACCACCAACGTGGCTACACAGAGAAACAAAAGGTACAGTCATGAGAGATAAAAGCAGGCTTTGGGAACAGACTGAGATGCTACCGTAAGGACTCTGCTCTAGTCTAAGACATGTGGAAAGCCATCAGAGGTTTTCAGCACAGGGATGACCAAATTTTACTTACATTTACTATAAAAGTATAACTGGCTGCTGTGACAACAGACTTTGGGAAAAGTGGAAGCAGGGAAAGAAGCTATCTAATAATCTAGGGAGCGATGAGGGGGCTTAAAGCATGGTCTGCAGAGTTTGTTCTAGGGTGTGGAAGTTCTGGGGTGCAAATATCAAATAGGTCAATGAAGAATATGTGCTCTCAATTAACCGAGCATGCCTTCAAAGGATTAAACACCTACTTCTGCCCTCTTGCTCTGTCAACTTTCTAGGCCCTGAAAAATGTCTTTTTCTTATTTGCTGCCCATCCACTTTGGTTTTAAGTCAAAGATTTTCTATTCACAGAAAATGCAGCTGAAGCTTTGAGCTCTGCTCATAGAAAATCATTTCTGCTACATGGTGTTTCAAATTTTTACTCAGTTTCACTATGATCAATCCTCTCTATTCTCTGTATAGTCTAGGCTCCCTTTTGCTTTCCTTTCTTGATTTTGCTTCTGTGGGGTGGCCTAAAATCCCACGGCCTCACACAGCACATCGTAGCTCCTCTTTCAACCCAGTGCCTCTCAAAGGCTTCCCAATTGTTTTATAACCCTGCCCTCCTGGTCACAAACAGTTTCTAATCTCTTTTAGGTTCACCACCCCATTGTACAGGTCTTCCTCAACTTAAATTGGGGTTATGTCCTCATGAACCCATCAAAAGTTGAAAATACCACACGCTGAAAGTGTACCGAATACACCTAATCTACCAAACATCATAGCTTAGCCTCACCTACCTTAAATGTGCTCAGAACATTTATGTTAGCCTACATCAGGCAAAATCGTCTAACACAAATCCTATTTCGTAATTAAGTGTTGAAAATCTCATGTACTTTATTGAATATTGTACTGAAAGTGAGAAACAGAATGGCTGTATGGGTACAGAATGGTTGTATGTATATATCAGTTGTTTCTCATAATTTTTTCTCAAGAAAAGATCAAAACTCAAAATTCGTAGTAGTGAACGTGAATCACTTTCCATCATTGTTAAGTTGAAAAATCATTCTTCATCGCTGGGGACCATCTGTACATGCCAGGTATATAATTAGCGTAATAATCTCTTGCACTTAAAAAAACACATCTGCATTTTAAAGCTGGTTTCTCCTAGAGCCCCAGCAAGCTCAATACTCCCAAATCTACGATGACTCTCAGGGCGAAATGCTCTTTACCAAGGATAGGCATGCAGGTGAAGACCACGCAGCATGCAATACAAATGTGTCTTTATCATAATGTATCCCCACGCTCTCCCCTCTGATGTCACCATCTAAGGCCCCCCCACTACTTACTGGATGCATCCCCACATTCCCAAGCCTGGCTCAAGACTAGTCACATCTCTAGCCCCACTTGTGGGGCCCCACTCTTGTTTTCCTCTATTCCACATGCAAAAACTGCCAGCTCCACTTAGGCTTTTCTTCTCACTATTCTTTCATCAGGCCTTCCTCATCCCTGGTCTATGCCCATGGTCTTCCCTTCTGCACTTATCCAAACCCTACCCAATTTCTGCACCTTGATTTGAATCTCACATCCTCTGAGGTCTTCCTCACCCATTCCATCCACCCTCTTCCTCCTTCCGGCTCTTAGATCATGAGCCCCACCTTTTACCCTCAGTCACCATCTATCCTGCAGTTACTTCTCATATTAAAAAAAAAAAAAATCCAAAACATACAGAATAAAGAATTCCTTCATCGGAAGTAGACACAAAGATTAGAATGGATCCTTTCAGACTTTCTCTGTCCATCTTTGAGTGCGCGCGCACACACACACACACACACACACACAACATAGCTCTTATTTTTCTTATTTATCTGCAATAAGTAGAAGGTAGTATGAGGTAGCAGATCTAGTTGTGACTCCTGACTTACCAACAATGTGATCTTGGGCAAGTTACCTGAGTGATTTTTCTGACCCTCAATCTCATGTACAAAATGAGGACAACTACTCTGTAACGCTGTCAAGGGTAGTAAAGGAGATAATACATATAAACTGGTTTTGCACAAAGGCTGGCACATAATAAGCTTGCAAATCAACCACCTCCTAAAGAAATAATGTGCAATTTTTGGTTTAAGGCGGCTTAATTAATCGCAGCTACCTACCCTTGGGGCCAAGGTCATGTTTTCCGCGGCCCAAAGCACAGCGTGGTAAGTGGGTGGGGAAACGTGCACGATACAGGTGAACACACAAATAAAATAGCTGTTTCATCAAGTTTGCAGACATACTCACGAAGACATATTCGTCTTCAGATTCTTCTTCTCCAATCTTTTTTTTTATTTTTTTATTGTTATGTTAATCCCCATACATTACATCATTAGTTTTAGATATAGTGTTCCATGATTCATTGTTTGTGCATAACACCCAGTGCTCCATGCAGAACGTGCCCTCCTCAATACCCATCACCAGGCTAACCCATCCTCCCACCCCCTCCCCTCTAGAACCCTCAGTTTGTTTTTCAGAGTCTCTTCTTCTCCAATCTTAAATCCTAACTGGAAGCTCAGGACTACTGAGGTCCGAAAGGTGCAGGATCAGATTCAAGTGAGAGAAGTGACCTCCTGGGTGGCGGCTGTAACGCTAATGCAGAGTCAGCGCAGCAGACTCTGGAGCCAGACAGCCCGGACGTGCACCCCGACGACAGCAGCTGCATGACCCCGGGGGAGTTACTTGACCTCATTTTCTTCCTCGACGTTAAAAAAGGGGGCAGATGGGGGAGCTGACATAATAGCAGCGCCTACCACCTACAGTTATGAGAAGTGACTAAGTTAATACTTGTGAAGTGCTTTCAACAATGCCTGCCTGGAACGTAACAACTGCTATTTAAACATTCGCTACAAAAAAGGAAAATCAACACAGGAGCCTCTGCCGTCGGTGGACCAGACTACAGAGGCTGCGGCGGAATATAAAACGATCCCTGCTCATAGCTTAAAGTCGGCCCCCAGCAGAGACCCCCGGACGCGGGAAAATATCCGAGGCGGCCGACAGGGTGAGCACCGAGCCGCCGGGACCCCCGGACAGGCGGTGGACGGGCGGGGAAGAGACCCCGGGGCGGGGGCGGGGGCGGGGGCGGGGGCGGGTCCGGGCCGCCGCCCCGCCTCCCACACTGAGCCCGGCGGCGCAGCGCACACGCCGGCCCCTTCGAAGGCCCTCGGCGGAGCCCGACTCCGAAGCTCACCGGGCATCCGTGGGAGGAGAGGCCACCAGGCCAGACGGCACCACCTCCGAGTCCTTGACAACCGCAGCCCGAGGAGAGCCAGGCTACAAAGGCCGGAAGTGCGTCACGCGGGCCGCCTCCCGGGGACGGCGCTTCCGGCCGCGTTCCTTCTAGCAAGCCCGGAGGTCTCACGCCTCTGTGATCGCCTCGCGGAATCTCCTCTCCAGGTGGAGTGAGGCGCGGGGAGGCCCCAGCGGGGCAATTGTAATAAGGCCAACTTGGAGTTTTGCACATATTACCTCATTCATTCTAAATAGCAACTCTGTAAGTTAGGTGCGATTATCCCCATTTAACAAATGAGGAAACTGACGTGCATTCCTTCCGCACTTGTTGTCATTCCTGAAAAGAAATAGGTTTTTGTGCACTTTACTTAATTGCACAAGATATTCCAGGCTCCTTTTATACTTTTCCTGCTCTAGACCTAGAATCCACCATTGTTCCATGAAGCTCTGATTCCTTTCAGTGGAGAATGGTATACAGAAACCAATAGGTAAGCTCATTGGCACTGGGATGTATCATTGCTTCTAGGCCCTATCAATGATTATATTTTCTTCAGGATTTTATAGAATGTCTCCAATTCAAATACAACTCCACAGTCTGTTTGTTTTTTTTTTTCATTTACACCATTGCACGTTTGTTTTTCCTTTTCCTTTCTGTTTTTCCCCACGGAAAACCTGGTTCCCAACAGCATCCATATATATTCATCCAATTTGCTCTATCTTAAAATATAAACAAAATAGTTTCACATTTACAGTGCCGGTATCACTAGCAACAATATACCTGATGTGTGGAGTTCAAAATTCCTTTGCTTGCTTTGCTTGTTTATTGGTTCTTGAACTATATCCCATTAGGGGGAGTATAGTCAGAGTACTGTATACATATATTAATTTGAATTCTTTTCTCTTTATAGTTGTTATAAACTTGATATACAGTTAGGATCATTTGTTTCTGTTTGTTTTTCTATTTCAGGGTTTGTTTTCCTTTCATCCCTTTTCATTTCTTTTCTGAACATGCAGAACACTTAGTTCAAAATCTAAATGATATAAAAGGATATATCCAGAGTTTTGCTTCTATCCCTAACTCCTTTACTCCATATACAGTTGACCCTTGAACAACATGGGTTTGAACTGTGTGGGTTCACTTATACACAGATTTTTTTCAATAAATACAGTACAGTTCTATAAATGTGTTTTCCTTATAATTTCCTTAACATTTATTTTCTCTAGCTTACTGTATTATAAGAATACAGTATATTATACATATAACATACAAAGTATGTGTAAATCTACTAATTATGTTACTGGTAAGACTTCTGGTCAAGAGTAGGCTGTTAGTAGTTAACTTTGGGGGAGTCAATAGTTATACATGGATTTTTGACTGCATAGGGGTACTTCCAACCCCTGCATTGTTCAAGAGTCAACTGTATTCTCATGCCCCATTTTCATTAGTTTTAATTTATCCTGTCTTTCCTTCCTCTTTCCCTTCTTCTTTCCTCTCTTCTCTACTCTCCTTTCTCTTACAAAAATAATCACTTACCTTCTTTACCACTATGAATTATCATATTAAATACATTCTTTTGCATCTTGCTTTATCGCTTACTAAAATAACCTGGAAATTATTTGTTCACTGAAATATCCCTCTTTTTATTTATTTATTTATTTTTTGCAGTGGCATAATACTCCATCATGCGGCCGTACCATAATTTTTCCAACCAGTCTGTAAGGGATGGGTATTTGGATTGTTTCCAATATTTTGTTTTAACAAATAATGCTACAATGAAAAATGAAGAAAGAGGAGGAAGGAGAGAGAAAGGGGAGTGTCTTTGCAAGCATTGTATTATTTTGCACTCAACAGCAAAGTGTGAGAGTGCCTGTTTTCACATAGCCTCCCCAACTGTATGTTTTCAGGTTTTTGAATTTTGTCAATATGACAGGTCATTGGGTATTTCTTAAGCAACCACAACCCCAATGCTGAAAACCCTGTTAAAAATGGATTCATAGTATACTCCAAAAACTATAAAACATTGAGGGAAGAAATTGAATATGACACAAACAAATGCAAAGAGATTCCATGCTCGTGAATTGGAAGAACAAATATTGTTAAAATGTCCATGTGATCTACTGATTTAATGCAGTCTCTATCAAAATACCAACATTTTTCACAGAACTAGAACAAATAATATTTGTATGGGACCACAAAAGACCTTGAATAGCCAAAGCAATCTTGAAAAAGAACAAAGCTGGAGGTATCACAATCCCAGATTTCAAGGTATACTACAAACTTCTAGTAATCAAAACAGTATGGTACTGGCACAAAAATAAACACATAGATCAATTGACAGAATACACAACGCAGAAATAAACCCACACATATGTGGTCAATTAACCTTTGACAAAGGAGACAAGAATATCCAATGGGGGAAAAGACAGTCTCTTCAATGAATGGTGCTGGGAAAATTGAACAGCCACATGCAAAAGAATGAAACTGGACCACTTTCTTACACCATACACAAAAATAAACTAATGGATTAAAGACCTAAATGTGAGACCCAGTACCATAAAACTCCTAGGAGAAAACATAGACAGTAATTTCTTGACATTGGACCGAGCAACATTTTTCTAGATATATCTCCTCAGGCAAGGGAAACAAAAGCAAAATTAAACTATCAAGACTACACCAAAATAATCAGCTTTTGCACAGCAAAGGAAAACATCAACAAAATAGCAAGGCAAAATACAGAATGGGAGAAGATATTTGCAAGTGACATATCCAATAAGGGGTTAATATCCAAAATATATAAAGAATTTATGCAACTCAGCACCAGAGCCCCCAAATAATCCAATTAAAAAATGGGCAGAAGACATGAATAGACATTTTTCCACAGAAGACATACAGATGGCCAACACACACATGAAAAGATGCTCAACATCATTAATCATCAGGAAAATGCATATCAAAACCACACTATCACTTCACATCTGTCAGAATGGCCAAGACCAAAAAGACAAGAAATAACAAGTGTTGGTGAGGATGTGGAGGAAGAGGAACTCTCCATGCATTGTTGGTGGGAATGTAATTTGGTGCCACCACTGTGGAAAACACTATGGAAGTTCCTCAAAAAATTAATAGAATTACCTTATGATCCAATACTTCCACATTTGGGTATCTGCCCAAAGAAAACAAAAACAGTAATTCAAAAAGATATATGCACCCTTATGTTTATTGTGACATTATTTACAATAGCCAAGATATGGAAGCAGCCCAAGTGTTTATTCATAGATATAAAAAAAAAATGGATTCACAGTGCCACATGTTAGCAAAGATTATGGAGCAATGAGAACTTTCATACGCTATTGATGAGAGTGTAAATTGTAATACTATTTTGGGGAAACTCTTTGGCATATCTCTTAAGCTGAACACATGCATATTCTATGACCCAGGAGTTTTACTTTTAGAGATAGCTACCAGAAATGAATATATATTTGCATCTAGACATGTCTGAGCAGCATTTTCATAGCTCTAAAGTGGAAACAACCCAAATGTCCATTAACAATAGGATAGATACAAAAAGTAAAGTTTATTCATACAATAGAATACTATGCAACAATAAAAATGAACTACAGCTATAAGCCACAGTGATAAATTTCACAAACATAATAGTGAAAGAAGGCAGACACAAAAAGATACATACTTCATGACTCCATTTACATAAACTTCAAACTGGGAAAACTAATATCTGGTGTTAGAAGTCACAACAGGAAGGAGGATGGAGCACAAGTGGGTCTTCCTGGGAATGGGTAATGTATTTCTTGACTTTGGTGGTGGTTATGTGGGTGGTTTCACTTTATGAATTTCATTTACCTGTACACTATAACTTGTGTATTTTCAAGTATAGATATATTTCAATAAAAAATTTTTTGGGAATGTTTTTTTAAAATCAAACCATTTTACAGTTGAAGAAACCAAGGTTCAGAGAAATGAAGTATGTTGCTGAGGTCAGCGGAGCTGGGACTTAAATCCAGGTTTCCTGATCAGGTAGCTTCCTTAGCCCTGAAGGATCCTTTAGCTAGGAATCTTTGCATATGGGTCTTAAAGGGGCCATTTCTTTTGTTGCAAGTTTAACACAGTGTTCATTAGACAAAAATATAGTTATTAGTAATACTTAGATACATATGTATGATAATCTTCTTACTTGGCTATCCCACAAATGCTTCTCAAATAGATAGAAGTGGAGATATATATATATATATATGTATGTATGTATTTTTTTTTTAAGATTTTATTTATTTATTTGTCAGAGAGAGAGCGCACAAGCAGGGGGAGCAGCAGGCGGAGGGGGAAGCAGGCTCCCCACTGAGTAAGGAGCCTGATGTGGGACTCAATCCCAGGAACCTGGGAACATGACCTGAGCTAAAGGCAGACGCTTCACCAACTCAGTCACCCAGGCATCCCGGAGATATATATATTTTAAAGTCGAAAGAGACCTAAAATTATTATACAAGCTCTAAGGTCATTATATAGAAATATGGAGTGTTTTATTTAAATAAGGTGATTGATAAAATAGAACAGATCAGAAAAATTTGAAACACATCTAAAATTATGTTCTCTCTCTCCCTCTCTCTATATGTTTTATGTGTGTGTGTATATATATACATTAATCTCTCCAAATAGACAATATAAGTAAGTGAAAATAATTCTCAAATTAGGGAGGTAGGAATCTAGAGGAATTTTTTTCTTTAAAAAATATCCTTTAGGGGCGCTTGATTGGGTCAGTGTGTTAAGTGTCTGCCTTAGGCTCAGGTCATGATCTCAGAAGCCTGGAATCAAGCCCCACATAGGGCTTCCAACTCAGCGGCGAGTCTGCTTCTCCCTCTCGCTCTGCCTCTCTGCCTGCTTGTGCTCTCTCTCTCAAATAAATAAAATCTTTAAAAATATCCCTTATTACCAAATTAAAATGGATTTAAACTGTATTTTTTTCACAAGTCTTTTTAATATCATTAAAAGAAGCCTGTTAAGTTTAAGGGATCTCCAACTCAGGAGTTTTACATATTCTCATTCCCCACTTCCCGCTTTTTCTTCTTGCTCTATTCTCCTAATCTCTTAATATCCATACACCACTGTACCTCCTAGTTCTAATTTTGTTTCTTGCAGCCTTTACCATTCATTCATTCTTATGTAGATCAGTCTTCTAGCAGACATTTAACAATTCAGAACTCAAAATATTTAGGACTGTTGGCACAGATTGTTTGCCTACCAAATAAGTATTCTTTTTTATTAGATGACAGGACTCCAATTTTTATGTGTACACTGGCACCTGGAATTACATTTCCTAGCTACTTTTTTATTTTATTTATTTATTTGAGAGATTGAGAAAGAAAAGGAGCAGGGGGAAGGAGAGGGAGCAGATTCCCCACTAGCAGCAAGCCCAATGTGGGGGCTTGATCCCAGGACTCAGGGATCATGACCTGAGCTGAAGGCAGATGCTTCACGGACTGAGCCACCCACACGCCCCTTTTTCCTAGCTACTCTTGCAGCTAAGTGTGGTCATGTGACTCAATTCTGGCTAATTAAATGTAAGAGGAAATGTGTGCATTCTGAGCAGGCTCCATGAAAGACCCCGAATTAGCTGAGAGAATCCCTTTTATGCCCTTCCTGCTGACTGGAATGCAGAGTTGATGGCTGGTGCTTCAGCAGCCACGGGAAGAGAAGAAGCTGCATGCAGAAGATGATGACAACATGAGATCCCCGATGACCCCACAAATAAACCACCAACCATAAATGATCTGCTTTTAGACTTCTTTTACATGAGAGAAATACACCGTGTGAATTTTTCAGATTTTTGTTACTAGCAGCTGATCATAAATTCTGACATATGGGGTCTGCTCCTTGACTTAGTTTTAGATACATATGTATGATAATCTTACTCAGCTATTCCACCTCTTATGTGAGATGCTTCTCAAATATAGAGGTGGAGATATATTTTAAAGTCTAAAGTGGCCTAAAATTATTATACAAGCCAAAAGGTGATTATATAGAAATACGGAGTGTTATTTTCAAATAAGGGTGACAGATCAGAAAAATTTGGAACATATTATCTAAAATTATGTTCTCTAACCTTAAAAAACTAGGGTTTTCTTTTCCTTTTTGTGTTAAATGTGATCCTATCATCTCTGACTGAACTATCTCTGCTTCCTCCCCCCAAACACAGATATTTAGGAAACACAATTTGGAGAAAGGGTAGAGAATTAGTCAGCAATGATGCGTATGGTGCCAGAATGAATGTATATGGTCAGGAAAAAAGGGGAAGAGAGAACAGGTGAAAAGTGGCATTGTATTCAGTAATTCATCACCCACTCGGTAAATTATGTCAAAAATGTCAGTCAACCCAGGCTCAAGTGTCCATAGCTTGAGTTACCCTCCAAGGTTGTTACACTTGGAAGTTTGAGCTCTCCCTTGAAACCTGGGGGAAGTTAGGGTCTGTCCACTTATAAGTACACTGGCTAATCAATATAAAAAGGATAGCTCTACCATTAACAGTAATATCAGACTTAATAGAAATGACAGATAATACCCTCAGGGTCACTTGGTCCCTGAAATAAGTCACCTCCCATGTGGGAGCCATGCTAAAGGGGAGTATTCTCTAGTTTATCCAGTTTAACCTCCCAGTGGTATACTCTTTTTGATCCCTGCTACCCATCTTCTAACCCAGGGAAGTATCTATATTTTCTTTTGACTTGAATCATCCTCTGCTCTGTTTGGGGAAGACCTCACAACTCCTCTCCAGAACCAACCTATTTTATTTTTCTCTGCATTAACATAATGGTGCCTGAACAAGGAGCACGTCTTGGGACCATCCCAGGTGGATGTGCAGTGCACGGGGGCACCACTGGACAGGAGGTCGCTCCATCTGCCATTGCAGTATGGCTTCCATCTGGATCAGCACTGCAGCCTGTCCTCTGGAAGGGTGAGCAGTGCCTCCGTGGACACTCGCTGTTCTCCAGTGCTCCAGAAAGGGGCCGTCCTCCTCTTCCTGAAGGAGCAAGATCGTAGTTTTAGAAGGTAATCCTGATGGTCACCCAGTTAACTGAAAGCACACAAACCTTCGGTGCTCTTAAGTGTAGGTACTCAACAGGGTCATCAGTCTTTAAGCCATGCCATTTTTAGTGGAACATTAGGAACACTGTTATACCACCTCTTGGAGGCTCAGCACCCAGAAAACGTCTTTATTCTAAATGGGGTTAGTCAGACATATGTAAAACTTTTCCAACAAAGGAAAAGAGGGCATTCAGGGCATGAGCAGGGAAGACAAAGACATGGAAGCCTGAGTGTACTTGGGGTGGCCGGGCAAAATGAGACCAATACAACAGAGCTGCTGGACAGTGAAGGAAAATAACATTGGAAATCCTGGGACAAATTTATGGAAGACACTCCTGAATGTTTACTTTCATTGTGAATAGGATGAAACTGGCCATTCTGAAGCTTTGCACTTTTAATTAACTAGCCTTCAGGCCTTGAAACAGATAATGGGGTTGGCTCATTCGAAAGAGGGAGGATCTACTCTGTGGGTACTTTGATGTCAGAGGAGATTGGGACATATTGAGAGTGCTCACACGGCTCATCTAAATTCTGCCAGGAACAAATGCTGCTCAACATTTTTACTACAATAATTTAAGCAACGTGGTTTTGATTAGTTGTGGTTGTTTTTCTTTCTTTTTTTTTTTTAATGTTGAAATGAGACCTGACCTCTGTTTGAAGGACTTTCCATACTTATTACACACATAGTTTTTGTTGTGGATTCTCTGGTGCTCAGTGAGATGTGAGCTCAGACAGAGGGCCTTCCCACACTTGTCACATTCATAGGGTTTCTCCCCAGTGTGAATTCTGTGATATCTGTTAAGGTCAGAACTTCCACTGAAGGCTTTTCCACATTCATCACATTCGTAGGATTCTTCTCCTGTATGAATTCACTGATGTTTAGTGAGGTCTGAACTTTCCCTGAAGGCCTTCCCACAGTCAGTGCACTGGTAACATTTTATTAAGCTATGGTCTCTCCGACGCTGAGCAAGTCCTGTGCTGTTACTGAAGTTTTACCACAATCACCGCCCTCATACAGCTCCTCCCCATTGTGATTTCTCTGATGTTTAATAAGAACTGAGCCTTGACTAAAACTTTTACCACACTTCTTACACTGACACAGTTTTTCATCCGTGTGAATTATGAGGTGCTTAAAAAGAGTTGTGCTTTGACTAAAGGTTCTCCCTCACTCTTGACACTGAAAGAGCTTTTCCCTTGTGTGGATTTTCTGATGTCCAAGAAGACTGATGCTATGCATGAAGCTTTTCCCACACTGATCGCATCTGTGTTGTTGTCATTCCTCTGAATTTCCTCGATGCCTGCCAACCTGTGCTTGCATTCATGAAGGTCTCCAAAATGGGTCCCCCGGAAAATGTTCCTGCCTCTGCGGATTCTACGGAGTATCATCTTCTGTGATTCCATTCCTTTGGATGCTCCCTGCTTTCCAGCCAATTTCCCAGTCTCAGGCTTGGTCTCACTATCTAAAATAGGAAATGGATCATTCAAACATCACTTTCTTTTATTTAAGCTTTTTATTATGGCAAATTTTAGACATATATAGAAGTAAACAAAATGGAAATGTCATCTGTTTGAACTGACAGAATATTACATCCCAAGGGACCATTTTTCTCTTTTTTAGTCATGTTGCCCCAACAATCGATCAATATCTCTTCAGCTCAATTAAGGAAGGAAAGCGCTAGAGAGGAAAGGTGAAACAGACATATTCTGGAATAAATAACCTATGTCCTAGTCACTAAGGTAGGATCAGGAACAATCTTTACCATGAAAAAGGCACAAATTATTAAAGAGTTTGTTAAAAGTCTAAGTGTATAAAGAGTACTTCAAACTGCATTCAAATACAATTACAGAGGAAAGGCAAAAGTGTATTTATTCTATTGGTTGGAAAGAAAATTCTTTGTCTTAATCTTCCCCCAAAGAGAACATTGCTTACAGATTCAGTGTAAACCAATAATTACCTTATATTAACTAAGATCAGTATTCCTTTATGAACACAATTGAAAAATACAGTTTTAGTGAAATTTGGCCTAAGGGAGATAAATGTCCCACTGAACTCATTAAAACGAAGATTCCACCTGAACTCAAACGAAATACAGGAAAAGGACTGATTTCTTGACTGTTCTGGTCATTTTATTGCTATTTTCTGGACAGACTGTGAAGGGGATCAGGATGTAAGGAGGGGGGTAGCTTTGTAAATGGGAAGCACATCTGACATGTAGAGAATGTGGAAAGGAAAAGGTACCAAATGTACACTGGAGTGACATGTAGGGGAAGGGACCAGCGTGAAAAGAGGAGGGAATTTAATGTGGAAGAAGACAGGAGAAATGCAGTCAACGTGAAAGGTTTTAAAGGTGGCTTCATCCCAGATGGGTCGATAAAACTTAGAGGGTAGGGCAAGACACTGAGACGGCCACTGTAAAGGAGATCGTAAAGGAGAAGCAACAGCATGATGTGATCATTCAGTGCTTTAATAAAAAGCAAAGATGGGTATGTGAAAAGCAAATAAAATAAAAACCTTTTTAAAAGGCCAAGAATAAAGGTTGTACTTTGTAAAAAGAGAGGTAGATAAGCCAGCAAGGATTCTGGGTGAGGGTTAGACACACTCATGATTAAGCTGCAAAGGACGGCTTTGATTAGCCAAGCAGGAGCCCGCTACCCTAACCCACCTTCCCAGATCGGTTCCTCCTCTTCCTCTTCACCTCTCTCTTGTAGGGAAGGGGCTCCAGAGAGGCATCCTTAAGCAGAGTCTCCATGTGCTGGAGCTGATAACTTGGTGACTGGGGTGCGGCTCCCAGGGACATCACCTCCTCCCAGAGCACTTCCTGTCCATCTGCTTGGAATGTGCCCTGGAGACAAGGAGGAAGCACTGGGCTTGAGAAGAAGCTGCTGTTGAGAACTAGAACTAAAACCTTAGGAAACATTTCCCAGGGAGAAACAGGACAGGGAAAAAGGACTCAACAGGCTTAGGAGAGATGAGACAGAAAAAGGAACCAACAGAAACAATGAAGCATCGATGGGGACAAAAGCTCACAGCTGCCCTCACTGCTTTCTTATGAACCTAACCAGTAGGTGCTGCTTGTTGCCACCACAGAACACCTCTTCCCACCTGAAATCCCGGATCATCAGACTCTCCTCCAACATAGCCTCATCTCCATTCAGTGGATGCTGCTCCCGCACCCGGGCCTGCAGCTCCTCGAGCAGGATGGTCAGGAACTGCTCCAGCACCAGCAGCTCCACGATCTGCTCCTTGCTGTGCGTCTCAGGCCGCAGCCACTGACGGCAGAGCTCCCGGAGCCGGCTCAGCGCCTCCGGGGTCCAGATGTCTCCTGGTAGCAGAACTGCCTGAAGCGCTGGCGGGAGACCTCCTGACAGGACTGGCTGTTCTTCTGCAAGTCAATTTCTTGTACAAAAAAGTTATCCTCCTCCACCTTTACTGTCACAGGTTCTTGTTCTCCATCCTGGATGATGAGACCTGCAGCCATTTTCTCTCAGGGGAGGGGTGCCTGCAGATGGCTTTATACTCCGAGGAGAGTCCCCTTCACAAAACAGAGACCAGTATTAAGACGAAAAATTGCACCAGTTAAAAAGAAAATCTATTATGTACTATTAAAGGCTGCCCAGGACACTTTAAGAAAAACACAACAGAAGAGGTTTTTGAAATTTTGCTAACAGTGACGTAGATGACTTGAGGATCTGCCATTCTTGGTAATGAAAATTTATAGGACTATTTTAGAAATTAAGAGTAACCTTTTCCCTACGAATCCTTGCTGTGCTCGCTCTACTCCGGTGAAACCCTCTTCCATTTTAGACTCGTCAATGCACTCCAGCTGCTTGGGATGCTCTTACCCAGGTATCAGCATGGGACGTTCCCTCACTTCATTACAGCATGCCCAAAACCACTGCCTCGAGAAGACACTTCCAGACCGTCCTGTACAAAGTGGCTCTCCAACCACGACCACCCGCGGACCCTGACGACCTTGTTCCACCGGCTGACGCCATATGCTCGCTCGCTCCGTGCTGCCCCCACGATAACATAAGCAGGGCTTCACCTGCTCCGTACACCGCACTCAGTGGTGCCAAAACCCCGCCCGATACGCAGTAAGTCATCAGGAACTACGCCGAAGAGAGACCAACGAAACGCATCAACTGTAACACCTCCTCAGAACTCGCTCGGGAACTGTTTATACCGTGTGATACACAAACACGATCAAATACAGCAGCGAAAACATTACCTACAATGGGTCCACAACCCCTCCTCCACAACTGTGAACTCCCCCAATGTTCTGAAAACCGAAAGTATTTCCCCAAAGTCACTTGAAGGCAATATTCGAAGTAACAACTGTATTAGTAACAAAACGCGTCCTGGAATGACATGAACCTTAGTCTTGGTGGGAACAGTCCTGTTTCGCGACAGAACTACGAACACGTCTGTCTGTGGGCCGCCCCAGACGCCTGGGGCGCTAGGCATTCGAAACACCATGCAAGCACCGTGCTTTAAACAAAAATCCCCAAATTCGGGTTCCGAAAACACTTCCGACCCCAGGGACTGGAGAAAAGTTCCGTTTTCTGTACGTCAGGGACCCACCAGATTGCAGGAAAACCGCCCGTCTCACACTCCGAAGTCCTCCTTCGCGACGGCGCTGGAGGCCGGAGCCGCCGAGGCGGGCCGGGGGCGGGGGAGGTGTTCACCAGAGACCCGCCTCCGGCCGCCCAGACGGCCCGCGGGGCCTCACTCCCGCGGCGCCGGGCACAGGAGCGGGCCCCGCGCGCGAGAGCTGGCCCCTCAGCCTCGGCGACCGCGGCCACAGCCCGGGCCCACCCTCCCGGAAGCCGGAAACCCCGCTCCCGGAAGTGCGCCGTGCCCCTCTAGGAGTTCCCGTCTCTATGGTTCGTGGCCGCCCGCCAGGCCGCTGCAAGGGCCTCGGGTGCGCACGCGTCGCCCGGGAATCCGGCAGCGAGCCAACCCTCTCCCTCGTGAACGCCCGGGTTTGTCTTCCTCGCTCCACCTGCCGCCATCCCGACGTCAGCCCCGCCCCTTCCCCCGCGTGTGTGGTTCTCCCAGCGTGCGTGCTTCCGCATCTCCTCCCCGCTCACGTAAGCACGCGGACGTGCGCGTTTCTGTGCAAGTGTAGCAAGTGTGTGCGGCAGAGCGTGACGCGGGCCTCCTGTTCGTGTTGTGCTGCGGGTTGTCGGGGAGCGGGGATACCCCGTGCCCTTCGAGGTCCTTGTAGGCGGACGAAGAACCAAACTGACATTGTTAGGGTGGCTGGTGACGCGGGTGGCGGGGATTTGCAGCAAGAGCAGAGCGACTAGCAGGACAGTTTGTTCACTCTCCGTGGGAGGAGGGGCCGGACAGCTGGCGAAACGTCGGGCTGGGCCTTTGAAGGATGTGCGGTGGGGGGAGGCGCTCGATTCTTGGCCAGGCAGGGCGGCGGGTGGCAGGTTTCTCTAGGGCCTGTGTCCGGGGCTCCTCCGGGATGTGGGTTGTGGTCAGGCTAGAGAAGAATATGTTTTGTAGTTGAGGTCTGTTTTCCCAGAACGTAGGGCACCGTGACCTAGAAAAACAGAGGTAGGGCCAAGTGCGGACACCTGTGAGTTTTGTCTGTAAGGTGGCTGGGGAAGGGGGGGCTTTGAATAGATTTTTTTCAGAGATTAACCAGAGAAAATCAGATTTGATACCATACAAGCGGGAAAGCCAGACAGACATGAAAGTCCAGAGACAGTCAAGCAAAATGAGGTATAAATGTCATCCTCAATTAAGGAGAACCTAGTAGGGGTCTGGGACTTCAAAGGGAAGGAATGCAATCCTCAGGAAGATGAAAAAGAGTAAATGTTTGATAAACAAGTGTTTTCATGGCCACTCAGAAACAATGGGACATAGAGGATTTTGATCAAACAGGCCTTGCTAGGTTCCTCCCTGCCCAGCGTCCCTAGTTCATACCATAATGTAGTTATCCATGGTGACAGCTCTCTTCCTGGAGCAGGACCTCTATCTAAATTCTTTTTAGCCAGTTATGAGGGAGGTAAAGAACTTTTACAGAATCTGCTGGGTTTCAATTGCTTTTTAAAAAAAATTTTATTTACATTAAATTACATTAAATATTTAAATTCAGTTAACATATACTGTATTATTAATTCCAGGAGTGGAATCTAGTGATTCATCAGTTGCATATAACACCGTGTGCTCATTAAATCCACTGTCCTCCTTAATGCCGATCACCCAGTTACCCCATCGCCCTACCCACCTCCCCTCCAGCAACCTTAACTCAAAATAATCTTCATGCCTAGGAGGCCCATCTTGGGGCAGCCCCTACATGATCCAGTTACTTAATGTCTCTGTGCCTCATTTTCATTTTCTTTTTTTTTTTTTTTTTTTTTTTTTTTTTTTTAAAGATTTTATTTATTTATTTGACAGAGAGAGAGATAGCGAGAGCAGGAACACAAGCAGGGGGAGTGGGAGAGGGAGAAGCAGGCTTCCCGCCGAGCAGGGAGCCCGATGTGGGACTCGATCCCAGGACCCTGGGATCATGACCTGAGCCGAAGGCAGACGCTTAACGACTGAGCCACCCAGGCACCTCATTTTCATTTTCTATAAAATAAGAATAATAGTACAGACAGTTATGAATATTGAATGATTAATATGTAAAGAGCCCCTGTGGCCAGGTAGATCCTTCCAAGTCATCTGGAATAATTTTTTTTTTTTTTAAAGATTTTTTATTTATTTATTTGAGAGAGAGAGAATGAGAGAGAGCAAGCACATGAGAGGGGGGAGGGTCAGAGGGAGAAGCAGACTCCCTGCCGAGCAGGGAGCCCGATGCGGGACTCGATCCAGGGACTCCAGGATCATGACCTGAGCTGAAGGCAGTCGCTTAACCAACTGAGCCACCCAGGCGCCCCATCTGGAATAATTCTTAAGCATTATTTTTAATGGTCTTAAGGCACTTATTTTAATAGTTAATTTACTATCAGTAGGCATACTAAAATATATTTCTATTTTTTTGTTATGAACAAGTCTGCAATATTTATCCTTTTTTTGCAATATTTATTCTTATGCATGATCTCTTCTGCACGCACAGATGATTTTATTTTTAGGGGATAGGTTCTCACAAGATTGCTGGATGGACGAATATATGTATTTTCGTCCAAGGCGGAGGCTGTTTTTGTGGGACTGAGCCCTTAAATTGTGGAGTCTATGCTAACTCTAGGTAGTTAGTGTCAGAATTGAATTGAATTGTAGGCCACCCAGTTGGGGTCAGAGATTTGGCTGGTGTGGAAAAAACCCCAACATACTTGGTGTCCGCAGTGGTGTAGGTAAACACAGCACATGAAGGCTTTCTTGACTTTCGGGTATGATTTTGGTGAAACATATATTTAAAGGAGGATATATTTTAGATTATTGTTGGGCTTTTCCATTCAAAATAAAGCATCATTTTCTCATATTCTTTTGCACAAAATGGCCCCCCTGAGAAGTCTCCTCAAAGCTCCTTTAACATCCTTGTTCCTCGGGGTGTAGATGGATGGCTTGGCCATCGGAGTAATAACACAGTAAAACAGCATCAGAGCTTTGGTAAGGTCTTGAGGGCTATCCCCCGAGGGCTGCATATAGATGTAGATGCCTGGGCCATAAAATAAAGACACCACCAGTAGGTGTGAAGAACAAGTGTTGAAGGCCTTAAGCCTCTTATCAGTGGAGGGGATTCGAAATATGGCTTGGGCAATACAACTGTAAGAGACAAGAATCATGGAGAGGGGACCCATTATCAGAAAGGTGGCCACCACAGCTAAAGTGACCTCGTTGATCATGGTGTCCACGCAAGCCATCTTAATAAGCCCTGGCAGCTCACAAAAGAAGTGGTCTAGCTCCTGGTTCCCACACAGGGGCAGCTGGACCGTGAGTGTGGACTGCAGCAGGGAATTTGCCAGACCAACGAGCCACGCAGTGCTGGGCAGCTGCAGGCAGTGCTTGGGTCCACGATTACGGAGCACCTCAGGGGCTTCCACACAGCCGTGTAGCGGTCTAGACCATGGTGCCAAGCAGGACGCATTCAGTACAGCCTAGCCAGTGGAATATATAGGCCTGGGCCATACAGCCCAGGTAAGTGATGTTCTTGTTGGGGCCCCCAGCTTGAATAGCACTTGGGGTACAGTTATGGTGGTGAAACAGAGGTCCAAAAAGGAGAGGTTTGTGAGGAAGAAATACACAGGACTTTGGAGTTGGGAATCTAGTTGGGAAACCAGAGTAGTAGCAATATTTCCCAACAGTGTGAACGTGTAGGAGATCAGGAGGGCAAAGAGGAGAGGAAGATCCAACCAAGGGTATTTGGTAAAGCCCATAAGAATGAAATCCTCTGGAAAACTTTCATTCATGTGCTTCATTGAATTTTGATGGGAGACACTTGCTAAAATCAAAGAACGTAAGAGTGATTTAAAAACTGCAAGTTAGCAGAAGTTTTGACGACATGAGGAAGAAAATATATACTTTCTTGGGAGAGAGATGGGTTACACCCTCAATAGAAATCATAAGGTTAATGAATATAATAATTACAATTAACATTATAAAGTAACATTTGAAAAGTCCTTTCAGGACACCTGGGTGGCTCAGTTGGTTAAGCGCCTGCCTTCAGCTCAGGTCATGATCCTGGAGTCCCGGGATCGAGTCCCACATCAGGCTCCCTGCTCAGTGGGGAGTCTGCTTCTCCCTCTGCCGCTCCCCTTGCTTGTGCTCTCTCTGTATGTCAAATAAATAAAATCTTAAAAAAAAAAAAAGTCCTTTCAGTAGACAAGTTTCAAATATATATATATTTTTCCCTAAATCAAAGCACTGTGTGATAGGTTAGTGGACATTATTGGTTATGGCGCTTTTGTATGATTAAAGAAGCCATCGGGAGGTGGGCAGTGTATTCTCCCAGCAACTTTGCAGCTAGGGGTGCATGTGATCTAGATTTGGTCAATCAGATGTTTCTACAAAGGATTTAAATCTTAGTAAAATGAGGCAAAAGAATGAGGAGGGGGGAAGGGACTGTTGGAGCAGATGCCTTCCTGATTATTGTCCCAGGTGACAGCACTAAAGGATATGTCCTACATGGTCTCTTTCTGGAGTGGGATCTTGGCTATATCTTGCTTCCCTTCATGTCTGCTTGTTTGTCAAGTTTGGTTCTTCACCTTTCACTTTGATTCTGTGAACTACCACTCTTCCAATATCTTCTTTCTGCTTAAATTCTCAGAATTATTTTTTTTTGAAGATTTTATTTATTTATTTGAGAGAGAGAGTGAGGGAGAGAGAGCATAAGCGGGGTGAGGGGCAGAGGGAGAGGGAGACTCCCCACTGAGCAGGGAGCCTGATGTGGGACTCAATCCCAGGACCCCAGGATCCCGGGATCATGACCTGAGCCAAAAGCAGACGCTTAACAGACTGAGCCACCCAGGCACCCCCAGAATTATTTTCTTTGTTTACAACCAAGGACCCTGACTAATACAGAAAATAGTACCAGAAAGTGGGTTGACATTTTCTGAAGATCTCTTGTTAGTCAGGGCACTGATGAGGGAAGAGTGGGACTCCAAGAATTGGAATGTGGGTATATGTGGCCTCAGGGTATTCGTGGTTCCCCACACCCCCCCTCCCGTTCTAGCCAAGGCACATTTCTTTTGTCTAATAAGGCTGCCTTGCTTGACAATGCTGTTGAGAAGCCTGCTCCTCCCTCTCCCCCTCCCCCTGCTTGTGTTCCCTCTCTCACTCTCTCTCTCTCTCTCTCTGTCAAATAAATAAAATCTTAAAAAAAAAAACTTTATAAACTATTCATGGAAGCAAGATATTTCATAAGAGGAAATGTATATAACAGAAAATTAACATACCCACAATTCTCAAGACATAGCATATGGCCTTAAATTTAAAATCAGAATATTTTGGCTGATTCATGTACAGTCATTTATCCATTCACTCATTAAATTAACATAACTTTTATGCCTACTAAGCACAGGGCACAATATTGGGCACTGCAGGGCAGGAAAACTGACCAGATCTATCCTCCATTCCAAGAAGATTATATACCAGTATCTCTTTACATATGCATAAATAGCTAAGAATAACTAAAAATGTGCTAAGTGCTGTCCTAGATGTGCTATCCTGGGTAAAGGGTGAAGAGAATTTGGAGGTGGCAGGAATCAGGATGGTGGTGGTATCATGAAGGTGAGTGCTATTGAACGAAATCGCAAATATTAGGTATGGATTTCAGGTTAATCATGACACATATAACAAAGGCATTTGTCTACCACAATGGCATTACAAGAATTTTGAAAAGGTATAAACTCACAAAGGAGAAGAGGTTGGGAAAGGAGATGACAACAGAGAAGCAATGTCAACAGTATTTTGGAAGCTGGAAAGCAGGTGTTTGGGTGGTGGTTGTCTTAGAAGATCTGAGAAAGCAGAGGCCTTGAGAGGCTTTCATAGTTTTGAGAAAGAAAAAGGAATTTATCAGATTGGTAAACTTAATTTTTTAATTAAAAAAATTGAAGTATAACTTACAATATTATATTTAAAAATTTTTTAATATATTTTTTAAAAGATTTATTTATTTATTTAAGAGAGAGAGCAGGAGGAGGGGCAGAGGGAGAAGGAGACAAGCAGACTCACTGCTGAGTGAGGAGCCCCATGCAGGGCTGCATCCCAGGACCCTGAGATCATAACCTGAGCTGAAATCAAGAGTCAGCTGCTTAACTGTCTGAGCCATCCAGGCACCCCTATTTTATTTTTCTAAATTGAAATGCAATTAATATATGGTGTTAGGGGCAGCTTTGTCTCTAAAAAATAAATCTTTTTAAAAAAACATACAGTGTTAAATTAAGATTGGTGAGCTTGCAAATGGACCTGAGTATGCTTGACTCAACCACTTTCTCTCTGGTTGAATCTAACCTGTCTTCAGGATTCATCCTGCTCTGCTTTGCCATATACCAGACCTATAGGCACAGATTCGTCATGTGGTGTGTGTGTGTGTGTGTGTGTGTGTGTGTGTGTGTGTGTGTGTGTTGGGGACAGAGGGGGGGGGTGTCCATTTGTGCCAGTAACTGATGGGGTAAGTGCTTTCAGGGGTGGAGAAAAAGCAAGATGATTTGATTGCATGACATAAACCATGATCTTCAAACAGTTCTAACAACAATAATGCAAACACATTTTGATCATCTCTCTGGCATCTATGTCCATTTTTCATTTTGTTTTGAATTCAAGAAGAGAAGACAGAAGTATTATTAATAAACTCCTCTAAAACCTGACAGGAGAGAGTTGAGATAAATTTGAAACATTCCCCCATACATTTCCTGCCTGGTGAATGTACCAGAACTTCTTCCACTGTATTAAAAGCGGGGATTAGAAAATAAGTGTTCTTCCTCCCTTATCAACATTCAAATGTGAATGGTAGAGTTCTACCTAGAAAGAATATAGAAAATATAGAGGAAGAAATCAGCAGTGAATTTATCTTTAAAAATTCCCAAACTAAAAGACATGAGTGTCCAGGTATCCAAGCATAGTGAAAGAAAAAAGGCCCACATCTGGTGGCATTATTCATGAAATTCAGGCAAGTCAGGATGAGATGATCCCAAAGACTTAAAGAAGGGGGAAATACACATATGAAGTACAATAAATAAAAAATGGCCCTGAACTTACTAACAGCAGCTGTGGAAGTGAGAAGGTAAGGAGTAATGGAAGGGGATCTTAATATCCCTAAGTGATGACAAAGGGCATTAGGGAGGTATGTATACATTTTTTGATGGATGGAGGCACACATTATCAATTATTGCAGCATAGGGTACATAAAGTGGTGTAGTAAAACCAGGTTGTAAAAATAACCTGGGTAATATGGACAATCTTGAATACTAGGTTAAGGAGTCTGATCAAATGAAAATATTTTCGGAAGGGCTGTGAAATGGTGGGCGCAGCACTCAGAACATTTACTACGGCCACTGGATGAGGGATCAAAGAGGAGGAGACTGGAAGCTGGGGGGTTGGCTGGAAATCTGCAGGAGTCCAGGGAAAGAGGCTGAGATTGTCAGCTGGGTAATCAAGAGCCAGCTGTGCATGAGGTGCTGAGAGAATGTAAAAACAGTGAACAGAAAGGAGCATGTATGTGAGAATTGATAGGAATACATGATTCAACCAAAAAAGGCCTCCTAAAAAAGATGGCCTGAGGGTCCATTCACCAGAGGATGGATTCCTGCTTCCCTAAGACACCTCTGGGTCGACTTGACCAACTTCCCCTTCACAAAATGTCATGCAACTACCTGAATCCATTGCTAGGATGGTTTGTTGCTGGTGTTTAACCGCCAAGGACAGGGACAGAGGCAGATACTGAGGCAGAGGTGTGGCAAAGGAACACGTCTCCAAAAACAGAGAACATGCTAAACTACGTTTGCCAGCAAGTTCCTGCATCTGCATATAAGATGGAAAAGAGTAAAACAAGATCCCACAGCACCCCGCCCAAAAAAATCCTCAATACTTGGGCTTATTGGTCATTGTTCATAATGTTTGATCTTCAAATTTATCTTCAGAGCATTGCCCTCTAGAGAATTGATCTTTAGTGATTTGACCTGCTCTCTTTCCTCTGTCTCCTAGATAACAGGAATTCTTGGACATAATTCTGAGATTGAAGTTGACAAATGATAGCCATTGGTCTGGCTTAATGAGAAATCATTTAGCTCATGGAGTCATCTCACCCTGCCTGATCTCATTCAAAATTCGGAACCTTCATTTTCTGTCTCAAGACAAAATAAAACTGAACAAAACCCAGTGCCATCTAGGCTGGTGTGCATAGAAAGAGACATCACCAGAACATACCTCTTCTCACTTGAACTTATATTAACAGGTGTCTTTCACTATAGAAATGTAGTCAAGAGAAAGGTGGCGAAAGGGTTGGATTCCAAAAGTCCTGAGAGAGGGAAGCAGGTACAATTTGGCTAGGGCTTCCGTAAGAGCCACTAAAGGTCTTGATATGGCAGGTAGGGTGAATGTACTTCTGGAGAAATAGGTTCCAAGTCTGATTCAAAGGCAGATAAAACCAGTTCTCACCCATTATGCCAGTGGTCCCGGCGGGGCTGTCATTGGCAAATGAATCTCCCTGGAGAAACAGTATCCATCTTTTATTTACAGTTCTGGTTATGATTATAGATTACATCAGTTCTTCCACTCATTGATCCCATCTTAATAGCAAGGGAGAGTAGGATTTACCCCAACAATTTTCAGTAAACAAACAAATACTGCATTAATAATGATGATGATGATGACATTAGCTTAATATATGTAGATACTTTACATGAATGGTCTCATATAACGTTCCTAACAATTCCTTGAGGTGGGTACTATTATTGTCCTCATTTTGTAGTTGAGGAGCTTGAAGCTTAAACAGGTGTCATTTGTCCACCATATGCAAGGCTCACACATTTTCAGAATTCAAAGACAAAGTGAATGCTTTGCAAATGTTATGAGTGAACGTGGGTTTTCTTACGTCTGTAGTGTTTGGGGTATGTGTTTACTTGGCCTGTTCAACCATATTGAAGTCTCCTTAGAGACAAGGTTCATGTCCTCTTTATCTACTGGCTTCAGCACAGTGTTAGTTAAATTAAGTCCTCCTTTTATTTCTTACAAAGGCAGGTACAATTTCCAGCCATCTCTGTCATATGAATAATATCACAGAGCAGGTCACATCTCAGGACAAAATAGAACAGAAGAAGTAATTTAAAAAGTGTTTTAAAAGTAGAATGCCCGGGTGGCTCAGCTGGTTGGGCATCTGCCTTTGTCTTGGGTCATGATCCCTGGGATCGAGTCCCGCATCAGGTTCCTTGCTAGGCAGGAGCTTGCTTCTCCCTCTGCCTCCAGCTCCCCCTGCTTGTGTGCATTCTCTCTCTCTCTCTCTCTCTGGCAAAGAAATAAAATCTTAAAAAAAAAAAAAAAAAGTGCTTTAAAGGCCAAATCCTTGCTAACTCTGTGACAATACTTTTATCTCCACACTTTCATCACATCCACAAAGCTCCCTCTTCAGGTGGCACTTCAGCTAATTAGATGCTGTCCTGATGAAGCTGTCACTCAGAGCTAAGTCATACAATTCTCCCTCTCCTACTTGTTATGGATTGAACTGTGTTCCCCCCTTCCAAAGCATATGTTGAAGCCCTTTACCGCTAACGTGACTATATTTTGGGATAGGATCTTTAAGGAATTAATCAAGATTAAATGAGGTCATAAGGGCGGTGCCCTTACTTAATAAGACTGGTGTCCTTATAAGAAGGGAAAGACATACCAGAGCTGTCTCACTGTCTCTCTCCCCTTGAAAGGCCATGTGAGGATAGAGCAGGAAGGTGGAGGTCTACAAGACAGAGGAAAGGCCTCACCAGGAAACCAGCTCTGATGGCACCTTCATCTTGGACTTCTGGCATCCAGAACTATGAGAAGATAAACTTCTGTCGTTTAAGCGACCCGGTCTGTGATATTTTGCTATGGCGGCCCTTGCTGACCAATACACTATGTTTATATTGAAAGAATCAGGATGAAGAGAGGATGTCCAAGGCAAAAGCAGGTAGAACCTAGGAGATAGAGAAGATCAATTCAGTTTGGATTAGAATAATTCTAATTTGATGATAGGAGGGTGAGTAGATGTTCCTGAATCAGTACAAAGTGCTAAGGGCATTTGTTGACCTCACTTTTTGTTCAGCTATGTCTGTAATGTGGGGTTTTGCAAATGTAATTCACTTGCTTCAAAATCACTTGGAGTACTTGCTAAAAGTGTGCATTTCTGGGTCCTTTACCAAGCCAGAATTAAAACTTCTGGGGATGAGTCCCAAGACACTGTATTTTAACAAGCTCCCTAGGTGATTTAAAT
This sequence comes from Halichoerus grypus, assembly GCF_964656455.1. NCBI lineage: Eukaryota > Metazoa > Chordata > Mammalia > Carnivora > Phocidae > Halichoerus > Halichoerus grypus. Next base: position 144,046,545 of record NC_135720.1, read on the forward strand.
GCACACCCAGCTTGGGAATCACTGCATTATAGGATCATTCTGTGTTTCTAATTGCAGAACTAAAATTCAGTTTCCAGTGGGGTTAATTTATTTATTTCCTTGGGGGCTAAAACCCTTCCTTGAAGACTGAAGACATATAAGAAAATATACATTACTATTTTATAATTTAGTAGTATTTGGAAAATCATATGTAAAACATAGCATGCTAGGTTCTCTCAAATCACTAATTAATTATATGGGAATTCAGAAAAAGGCTTAAGAGTAGGGAACATTTTTGTTGTTCTTCCCCCATCCGTCCCCAAAAAAGAGAGGACAGGGAGGAGCTTCAGCAAAGATATCACAAAGGAAGTTACTGATTTCTGGCTTTCTCAGCTCTCAGAGCCACAGAAGTCCATTTTCATTCCGTTTCACTCTGATCATAAAGAAACACATCCCTTTTCCTTGAAAGTGAGAATTTTGCAGTCACAACTGCTTAGGCGTGATTGGATCAGAATTTAGAGCAACACTGGATACAGTGGAGAATAAAGAGCAGAGGGGGTTAATGGAGAAACCAGCTTTCCCAGAAGAGGAAAAGCCAAGGCCCCACTGGGAGTCGAACCCAGGATCTCCTGTTTACAAGACAGGCGCTTTAACCAGCTAAGCCATGGAGCCCGCGCGCAGGCCCGGGGTGATGCTAGGTCTGTCCTTGCTCTTAGACTAAATATGTTGCCAGAGCCCGTGGATGCGGAGCGGCGGCTCGGGAGAAGGTGCACGACCCGAGCAGCCGTCCTGCCGCCCAGGACGCCGCAGAGCTGACGAGCGCGGGAGCCGCTCGCACAGCTTGGTGTTAGGGCCCCGAAGGCTTCCCTCGGCCCAGGGAGAACCTCAGCGACGGCCAGGGCACCGCCTTCCCGCCGCAGCGGGGATGAAGCCCGCGGGGTGCACCCCGTCCTCTGTGACCTAGACGCTACCTTCGATGCACGGAGTCAGGATCTCTGAAGAGGAGCTTCGGGCGAGACCGGGAGCGCGGGACCGGGGCGGCCGGCACTTCGCTGTCGGGCCGGGAAGAGGGTGCGGGGCTGCGGACCCCCGCTGAGTCAGTCACGTGGCCGTCTCAGGCCCGTCACGCAGGTGCAGGTGCAGGGCTGGGGGGGAGGGGGCCCCGCCCGCCCCAAGGTGTTTCGTGGGTCCGGGTACGACCCTGCTAAGTGTGGGGCTTTATGGTTCCTGCGGACCACTGTCCCGCATAACCAGGGCCTCATATCCAGGGCGACGCGTCATCAGCTGGCGGATCTCCCCTCTAACACCGTCCTCCGAGGTCGCACCCCCGCGGTGACCTGCCCCCCCCCCGAGGTCGCACGCGGGGCGCGGAGAGCTGGGCTGGCGGGTGGCACCTGGCGGCCCTGTGCGCGGGTGGCAGGGGCCTGGGACTCCGGGGGTCTGCGGGCGGGGCTGGACCGCCGAAGATGAGGGGCGGAGGGGCTGTGGCTGGAGGCTCGACTGGGCGAGGGAGGGGAACCCGGGACCCACCCAGGCCGCTCTGTGGGCTCGGGGCCGCCGGGACCTCTACTCTCCCGGCGGGAGGGCCTGGAGACCCTCACTAATTCAAACGGATCCCCGCCCTAAACTTTGGGTCTTTGTTTCTGTCTCTGTCTCTCTCTCACACACGCGTCCCGCACGCACAACCGGGACTTCAGCTCCACTCCAGCTCAGGTGGGGAGGATGCAGGGATGCGGTGGGAGCCCCTCTGACTTCCACCTGCAGAGTTCGAAAACACCTCCCTGCTGTCTCCCACGCCCCCAGACGCAGCCCACCGCACACCTGAGACTCAACTCAGCGGGGTCTGTAGATTCAGTGCAATCCCAATCAGTATTGCAGCAAGTTATTTCATGAATATTGACAAACTGATTCTAAAGTTTATATGTAGACACAAATGACTCAGAACAAGCAACGCAAAATTGAACAAAGTTGGAGGACTGTCACTGCTTGACCTCAGATTTACCATAAAGTGACAGTAATAAAGAGTGTGGTGTTGGTGAAAAAAATAGACAAACCGATCAATGGAGCAGAAGAGAGAGCCCAGAAATAGACCCGCACAGTCACCTGATCACCGAGGAAAGGCAGTACATGGGGCAAAGATAGTCTCTCCACAAATGGTGTTGGAAAAACTGGATGTCCACATGCAGAAAAAAAAAAAAAAAAAGAATCTAGTACAGAACTAGACACAGACCTTATGCCTTTTACAGAACTTAACTCAAAATGGATCCTAGACCTAAATCTAAAATGTAAGACCATGAAATTCCTAGAAAGTAACACAGAGGAAAACAGGTGACTTTCGGTTTGGTGATAACTTCTCAGGTACAACACCAAAAACATAATTCTTGAGGGGAAAACGTGATAAGCTGGACTTCATGAGAATTTAGAATTTCTGTTCTGCAAGACACTGAGAAGAAAATGAGAAGACACGCCACAGACTGGGAGAAAATATTTGCAAAAGCCATATCTGAGAAAGGACTGTCACCCAACATATGCAAAGAACTCTTAAAACACAACAATAAGAAAAGAAACAACTGAATTTCTACTATTTTTCCCATGTACTCTTTAATCCCTACGCCCTCTTTACCCCACTCACCCACCTCCCCTCTGGCAACCATCAGTTTGTTCTCTATAGTTTATAGTCTGTTTCTTGCTCTCTCTCTTGTTTTCTCTTTGTTTTTTTTTTCCCCCTTTGCTCATTTGTTTTGATTCTTAAATTCCACATATGAGGGAGATCATATGGTATTTGTCTTTCTCTGACTGACTTATTTTGCTTGGCATAATACTCTCTAGCTCCATCCATGTCGTTGCAAATGGCAAGGTTTCGTTTTTTCAAGGCTGAGTAATATTCCATCGTATGTACAAGCCACATCTTCCCTATCCATTCATCTATCAGTAGACACTTGACTGCCTCCATAATTTGGCTATTGTTGATAATACTGCAATAAACATAGGGGTGCATGTATCCTTTTGAATTCGTATTTTTATATTTTTTTAGGTAAATACCCAGTAGCGTGATTCTTGGATCAGAGGGTAGTTTTATTTCTAGATTTTTGAGGAACCTCCATACTGTTTTCCACAGTGGCTGCGTCACTTCCCATTCCCACCAACAGTGCAACAGGTGTTCCTTTTTCTGCACATCCTCGCAAACACTTATTCTTTCTTGAGCTGTTGAGCTGTTGAGCTGATTCTGACAGGTGTGAGGTGATATCACATGGTAGTTTTGATTTGCATTTCCCTGATGATCAGTGATGTTGAGCATCCTTTCCTGTGTCTGTCAGCCACCTGTAAGTCTTCTTGGGAGAAATGTCTGTTCGTGTCTTCTGCCCATTTTTTAACTGGGTTATTTGTTTGTGGGTGTCGAGTTTTGTCAGTTCTTTGTATATCTTGGATACTAACCCTTTATCAGATATGTCATTTGCAAATATCTTCTCCCATTCACTTGGTTGACTTTTAGTTTTCTTGATTGTTTCCCTTGCTGTGCAGAAGCTTTTTTTTTTTTTTTAATTTTGATGTAGTCCCAAACAACTCAATTTTTTAAATGTGCAAAGATCTGAACAGACAACTCAACAAAGAAGATATAGAGATGACAAATAAGCATATGGAAAGATGCTCAACACCATATGTCATCAGGGGATTGCAGACGAAAACAGCAGTAAGATACCACTAGATAGCTCTGAGTATGGCCCAAATCCAATACCCTGACAACACCAGTTGTTGGTGAGGATGTGGAGTCATAGGAACTCTAATTCATAGCTGGTGGGAATGCAAAATGGTGCAGCCACTGTGGAAACAGCCTGGCAGTTTCTTACAAAACTAAACATAGTCTTGCCATATGACCCAGCGGTAACGCCTCTCCGCACTCACCCAAGTGAACTAAAAGCTTACAACCACACAAAAGTCTGTACACAAATCTTTATAGTAGCTTTATTTATAATTGCCCAAACTTGGAAGGAACCGAGTTGTCCTTCATTAGGTGAATGGATAAACAAACAGTGGTACATCCCTACAGTGCCATATTATTCAGTGATAGAAAGAAATGAGCTACCAAATCAAAAAAGACATGGAAGAATCACAAGTACATATTACGAAGTAAAAGAAGCCAATCTGAAAAGCCAATCATCTTGTATGATTCCAACATTATGACATTATGAAAATGCAAAACTATGGAGACAGTTAAGAGGTCAGTGTTGCAAGGGGTTCTGGAGGAGGGAGGGAAGGATGAATATGGGGAACACGGGAGGTGTTTAGGGCCAGGAAAATATTATTTTGTATGATACTGTATCAGTAGATACATGTCATTACATATTTGTCAAAACCCATAGAAAGTTCAATGCAAAAGTTGAATCTTACTAGAAACTGTGGATTTTAGTTAATAATAATGTATCAATATTGGCTCACCAATTATAATAACAAAGGCACCAGCCTAACGCAAGATAATAATAGAGGAAATTGGTGGGGGACACAAACTTTTGTGTAATATGGAAACTGTACTTTTTGCTCAATTTTTTCTATAAACCTAAAACTGCTCAAAAAACGTAAGGTTTTAAAAACGTCTAAAAAGATAATGAACTGTTTAAAGCAAATAAAAAAAATGTTTTTTTCTTGAAAGACTAAAAATACAACTGTCACATGACCCAGCCATTACACTGGTGGTTACTTATCTCAGAGAAATGAAACTTACATCACATGAAGCCTGGATACGGATGTTCATAGAAGTTTTATTTCTAATAGCATAAAACTGGGAGTCCAAAGGTCCTTCAATGGGTGGGTAGTTAAACCGTGGCCTATCCATACCATGAAATACCACTCAGCTGTAAGAAGGAATGAGCTAGTGGTAATATGAGACGTACATTAATCTCAAAATAATTATGATGAGGGAAAGAAGCTAATCTACAAGGATATATACTATGTTATTCCATTTAATAAAAATTACAGAAAATACAAACTAACCTATGGTGACCAACAGAAAAATGGTTTGCAGGGGACAGGGTGGGGACAAGAGAAGGATTGATTATTGGGCAGCCTAAAGTAGTTTGGGAAGTAATGGATACACTAGAACCTGGATTTCAGTGATGGTCTTATGTGTGTAATCATACCACAAAAGTAAAAAATTTGCTCATTTGTATACATTCAGTGCAGTGCATATGAACTGAGCCTCAGTAAATGCTGTAGCCCACCCTTTTTTTCTGACAGATAGAGAGTGCATGCACACCCAAGCAGGGGAGGAGGGGCAGAGGGAGAGGAAGAGAGAGAAGCTTAAGCACACTCCCCACTGAACGCAGACCCCATGCAAGGCTTGATTTTACAGCCCTGAGATCATGACGCTGAGATCATGACCTGAGCCCAAATCAAGAGTCAGGTGCTTAAAGGACTGAGCCACCCAGAGGCCCCTGCACCTCCCTTTTAAAAAAAGGAATGAAGGGACACCTGGGTGGCTCAGCCGGTTAAGCATCTGCCTTTGGTTCAGGTCAGGATCCCGGGGTCCTGGGATGGAGTCCCTTGCTCAGTGATCAGGCTCCTTGCTCAGTGGGGGGCCTGCTTCTCCCTCTGCCTGCCACTCCCCCTGCTTGTGCTCTCTCTCTGACAAATAAGTAAATGAATAAAATATTTTTTAAAAATTAAAAATACATAAAAAAGGAATGAGAAGGAATTGATAAGGATGCGGAAATTTTGAATGAATTTTGCTATGTTAAACAAGCGTGATAATATCTAACAGGGTTTCCAAAAGAAGCTATGTTTAAACTATACACATCAATTTTACACAGGTCAGGAGAAATGGTTAATGAATTTAAAATGCACTAGGGTCCTTTCGTTATCCAGAGAAAAGAAAAAGGGACTGATTAAAGTTCAACAAAGTAAACTTTGTTTTAATGTGTACTTACTTGTTTTGGGGTGCAAGGTAACCACTAACACAGAGATACAATGTATAACTTTAAAACCGACAAAAGGAAAAATGCCATTTTTGGTGATAACACACCAAAGGAAAACCGTTAGTCCAGAATTTTTAAAAATGTGCGCGGAAACCTGTGGTTCATGTTAAAAGGAAACCAGTCAGGTGGTTCCTGTTAAGGGATGGTGCAGAAGAGGAATACGGCACCCACGGATTCCAGGCAACTAACTGCCTGCCCGGAAGGTCTTGGGCTCTGGGATTAGAAAAGCTCAGAGAACCCAGAGGTGCTGAGAGGCTTCAGCTGGTGCCATCGAATGTGCTGTTCGGAAAGTTTCCTGATAGCCACGGCCATGAGATCCCAGAGATCCCCCATGAGATCCCAGAGGTCCTGGCTCAGCTTCTCCCCTGGGACGAGTCTCCTCTGCTGGGCCACAGTCGCTCGAGACGGTGCTAGGGCGGCAGGCTTCCAGGCCGAGCTGTCTGACTTGGCGTAGCATGAGTTTCAGAAAAGAGGAACTGGAAGAGAGCCAGGTTTCAGTTGGAGGAAGGGAAGACATTTCCCTAAACTACGGGATTTCCCCAGGCCTGGAAGAGTGGTTGTGGCGAGAAAGAAACAGGGTAGAGGCAGAGGCCGTGGCGATATGGGTCTCCACCACTCCTCGTCCCTGCCGAATGGACTCTGAGAAGAAGTACATGAGTAGACGCGGGATCTCAATGATGACTTACCGTTGCCACCTCAAGCCACCTTCCAGGAGGTGTAGCGATGGGACACCAGCTCAAGTCTTTCAGGGAACAGGGCAGTCTGGGAGCCTGGTGTCTTCAGGACAGAGCTGCTCCCCCTCCCTACGCTTGTGTACCCCACGGACTCTTCATGGCACACACAGGAGCCCCACGAAGGTCTTGAGAGTGTTCCACGGGCAGACACCCTGCCAGCTCGCACAGAGAGAGGACAAAAGGAAAGAAGGATATTGAACTCCCCACACTTTATAGTGAGGAAACCGGCTGATGATCCTGTGCTCAGCTGCGGACATGGACTGGCCACCCCAGACATGGAAGCCTGCCTCCCAGGGCAGAGACTCTAGCCTGAGGGGTGCTTCCCAGGCCTGGAAATTCAGCTCAAGTGTTGTTCGCCTGGCTGAATTTTGAACATCCAAAAGGGATTTGGAAAATTCATTGTGCAACTACTTAGGACTGGTGACTCCTTCTTCCCTTCAAGTGTATCCCTCTTAAGTGGGAAAGTCTACAATGGTCATCCTGTTCCTGCCCCACCATCGCGTTTTGGGGAGCAGAGAACTTGTGGCTTGCACAGATTTGTAAGCGGAGAGGAACTGTGCCCAGAATGGCTTCTACATAGGGCCTCACTCATGCCCACTTGGGGGCATATACGTGAGTTGAGGCTGAACTGAGTTGAGATCTGGGGGAGATTGGGATGGGTGAGCATTGTTTCACGTGGAGAGGTGGAGGTCTTTGGGAACCAGGGGGCAGATGATGTTAGGTGTAATAGTGTCTCCCACCCCCCCACCCCTCCCTGAGAGCTCCATTTCCTAATCACCAAAACCTGTGAGCAGGTTGTCTTGCGTGGCAAAGGGGACCTTGAGGATGTGACTGAGGAAAGGATCTTGAGATGGGAAGAGTGTCCTGGCTTCCCCAGGTGGGCTCCATGTAATCACAAGGTGCCTGGAAGAGGGTGGGAGGCGGGTCCGAGGCAGAGAAGCTGTGACGACAGAAGCAGAGGTCAGAGCGACAGGGTCCTGTCGGGAGCTGAGGAATGTGGGCAGCCTCTAGAAGCTGGAAAAGGCAGGAAGGAATTCTCCCCTGGGGCCTCTAGAAGGCAGGCAGCTCTGTCACCGCTTGGTCTGAGCCCCAGAGGACCCATGTCACACTTCTGACCTCCAGGACTGTAAGATCAGACATGGATGCTGTTTTAAGGGACTAAGATTCCGGTAGATTTCTAGGGCAGCAGACAGGCAATTAAAACAGACTTCCGATACTAGTGCGCTCTGTCGTCAGTACTGAAAAATCCTGTCGCTCCCTGCTCCCCAACGAAACCCTCCCCCATCCCAATTTGTAATCACAGCCCTGGGACTCGGAGTCGGCCGCTGCTGCCCAGCTGTCACTTTGGGGAACTTGATCAGTGGGTCACTGTCTCCACTGACACACTTGTTTCCCAAACGCTGTGTCTGTGTCCAAGTGACAAAACTCTCGTGCCCTCTCTGAGGCTCGAACTCAGGACCTTCAGATTATGAGACTGACGCGCTGCCCACTGCGCTAAGAAGGCACCTGCCGGGCCCCGCGTGAGCGGCGTCAGTCACTCTAAGCCTCTCCAGTCCCTGTGCCATTTCGGAAGAGCTCGCCTTCCGTCCGCGGTCGTGCACCCGAAAGAAGAGTGCGCGCCGGGCCGCACCCGCGTGCTGTCACCGAGCCCCGAGCCCCGAGGGGTCAGAACCGTTCCCGGGGTTCATCCTCCGTCACTCCAACAGGGCATGTTCCCACGTCGCCGGGAACGCCGCTCACCCCCGGGACCCCCCGGCCTTGGCTCGGGCGCGTTGCACACGGCTCCGCGTCACGCGCGCACGACGGGAAGGGCCCGAGCCGGGCGTGCACGGACCCCCAGGCCGCGACGAGGACAGGCGCCGCCCGGCGTGGCCCCGACCCGCCGCGGTCCCCTCGCCGGGCCCCGCAGCTCCCTCACCCGCGACCCGCGTCCCCGGCCGCAGCACCCCAAGTCCCGCATCGCGCGCCGCGGCGGGAACGGGGGCCCGGGGGCGGTGCGACCCCTGAGCAGCGGGAAGGATACACCGGGTGTCAAGGTGAGACCACCCGGTGAGGCGGAGAATGTCCTAACCCCCTGGGGTCCGAGCGCCAATCTTCCACATGCCCTTCATGAAGCTAGGAAACCATTCACTCGGCTTTCTTGTCCATCACCCAGTTACCCCATCCCTCCCACCCCCCACCACTCCAGCAACCCTCAGTTTGTTTCTTAATCGGAAAAGCTCCGTTACCTGAAAAATGGGATGACATCGCGCACTATTACTTCACAGACGGAACACTTGACGCAAACCGTACTACTACTGGGTATTTACCCCAAAGATACAAATGTAGGGATCCGAAGGGGCATGTGCACCCCAATGTTTATAGCAGCAATGTCCACAAGAGCCAAACTATGGAAAGAGCCAAGATGTCCATTAACCAATGAATGGATAAAGAAGATGTGGTGTATAATATATATATATATATATATATATATATATATATATATATATATACAATGGAATATTATGCAGCCATCAAAAAATGAAATCTTGCCATTTGCAATGATGTGGATGGAACTAGAGGGTATTATGCTAAGTGAAATAAGTCAATCAGAGAAAGACAATGTCATATGATCTCACTGATATGAGGAATTTGAGAAACAAGACAGAGGACCATAGAGGAAGGGAGGAAAAAATGAAACAAGATGAAACCAGAGAGGGAGACAAACCATAAGAGACTCTTAATCTCAGGAAACAAACTGAGGGTTGCTGGAGTGGTGGGGGGTGGGAGGGATGGGGTAACTGGGTGATGGACACTGGGGAGGGTATGTGCTGTGGTGAGCGCTGTGAATTGTGTAAGACTGATGAATCACAGACCTGTACCCCTGAAACAAATAATACATTATATGTTAAAAAGATAGTAGGAAGGAAAAATGAAGGGGGGGAATTGGAGGGGGAGAGGAACCATGAAACACTATGGACTCTGAGAAACAAACTGAGGGTTCTAGAGGGGAGGGGGTGGGGGGACGGGTTAGCCTGGTGATGGGTATTAAGGAGGGCACATACTGCGTGGAGCACTGGGTGTTATACGCAAACAATGAATCATGGAACACTACACCAAAAACTAATGATGTAATGTATGGTGGCTAACATAACATAATAAAATTAAATTTAAAAAAAAACTTAGAAGAAGGGATAAAACCACAAATTACTAACATTCCCAAGACAGATATTTTTGTATAGCTCTTTTTTTTTAAAGATTTTATTTATTTATTTGAGAGAGAGAGAATGAGAGAGAGCACATAAGAGGGGGGAGGGTCAGAGGGAGAAGCAGACTCCCCGCCAAGCAGGGAGCCCGATGTGGGACTCGATCCAGGGACTCCAGGATCATGACCTGAGCTGAAGGCAGTCGCCTAACCAACTGAGCCACCCAGGCGCCCAAGACAGATATTTTTGTAACTTTGGTGTAGAAAACTAATTTTTGCAAAAAAATCAGAAACAATTAAAGTGATACAACTCACTATATTAAGACAATAGTCTGCTTAGATATACTCTCATCCCCTCAAAAAAAATGTATAAGCAAAGTGAAATAATCAAATGAACAAACTGGGAAAAATGTGTAAGTTGTGTTATGAAGAGTTAATTTACCTAATATAAGTAAAGAAACCTCAGCAAGAAAAAGTCCAACTCATGGGAAAAACTTGCAAAGGATATAAATACTGAGTTCATGAAAAGGGAGAACCAGGAGCCCCTGGGTGGCTCAGTTGTTAAAGCTCTTGACTCTTGGTCTTAGCCCAGGTCTTGGTCTCAGGGCTCTGAATTCAAGCTCCATGCTATAAAGAAGAAAGATGAATATTTATGAAAGTGTGAAAAGAGAAATTAACTTTACTCTCAAGAGAAATTCAAAAGTGAAACTAATATGAGATGCTACCTTTTACCTATCAGATTGGCAAACAAACAAAACCCATTGTTTGTGGGAGTGTTGCCGGTTAGCGTTCAAACAGACTGAATTAGTTTCCTGCGGCTCCTGGAGCAAATAACCACAAGCTCAGGAGCTCAAAGCAACAACGGACGTATCTCCTTCCTCACAGTTCCGGAGGCCAGAAGTCCAAAAGTCTGGATTACTGGGGGGAAATCAAGGTGTTGACAAGGTCATAGCGGCTTTTGAGGCTGTAAGGGAGAATGTGCCCTTGCTTTTTCCAGATTCTAGGGGCTGCCAGCGCCCCTGGCTTGTCTCTGCCTCTGCATCAACAAACCTCCCTTTCTGCCTCTCTCTCGGACAAAGGGCATAAGGACACTTGTGATGACATTTAAAGTCTGCCTGAAAAATCCAGGATAAATTCCCCATCTCAAGATTCTTAATCTCTTCTGCAAAGACTTCTCCAATATTTGGCCATATAAGGTAATAGTTAAGCTTTCAGGAATTAGAACAGAGATATCTTTTGGGGGGGGGGGCATTTTTTCAGTCTACCCCAGGCATTAACGCCCTGATTCCTCCACCTACAGGCAACGAATTACCTGGTCCTAACTTTAGTCTCCTTCTCTGTAAAACAGGAATAATAACATAAACTTCTTATGTAGTACTGAGAATATTTTATGACTTTAATATATGTAGAAAACTTATGACAATATCTGGAGCTTAGTCAGAGATAAATGGCAATTAACTGTCATTAGTACAATGCTGGTCAGGGTGCAAAGGAAACTGTCCCTCCCCGGAGCTGCAGGCAGATAAATTGGTAACATTCGCGGAAGACTAAGACAAGACTCACCAAAATTACCATCACACATATGATTTGACTGAGCAATTGTGCTTTTAGAAAGTTCTCTAATACTGCACCTTTCTGAAATGTGGTTATAATTTATTGCAAGTTTGTCTATATAAGTAAATATGGCTGGTGAAGCCAAAGTGGGATGCTGATGTGGAACAAGGTGGAATTAAGGCACGCTTTCAGGTGTATGTACTGTTACATTTTTGTTAATTGTGAACTTTATGAAGGTTTACTCATTTCTGTATGAACCCTTTGACTTTAGATACAAATCACCGGCAGTCAGACTGTCCTTTTTCTAAGGTCTTCCCAGGAGCTTGGTCGCGTCAGCTCGCAATATAAAGACTGGCAGCGGTGGGATTCGAACCCACGCCCCCGAAGAGACTGGAGCCTTAATCCAGCGCCTTAGACCGCTCGGCCACGCTACCTTGCACACACTTCTTCCGCGTTCTTCTGGATGGTTTAAGTCTGTGGACGGGCTCTTTCCCCCCCCACCCGCCCTTCTTTTTCTCCAGTGTTTCTCTGGGACCCCTGCGGTCAGATCCCTCGCAAACTTCGCGAGTGGGACTTTCGCCCCGGGGGTCCCGCGAGGCCCCGATTGCGGGGCTCCAGGTCCGCGGGTACAAAACCGAGGGCGTCTCCAGCCGTGGAGGGCGTCCCTGCACCTGTTCTGGTGAAGTCGCGGAGGGCAGCAGCCTGCAAACAGACGTGCTTTCGGGGCGCGCGTCCGGGGCCTGCAGGTGCGGTCCGCCGGAAGCGGGAGAGCCCCCGGGAGGGCCCCCCAACCCGCCGTGCTCATCCCAGCCGCCCCACCGACAGCCACGGGGCCGCGGCGAGTCGCTGAGGCTGGCTGGGTCTCACTGTCCTCACTGTGAAGTGGACACGATATAGAAGTTTGCCCAAAGGAAAGGGGTAGATGATTGGTTTTTATCCATTCCTGTAAGTGGCTTAAAGAGCTTTTCCCGGTGAAGCTTACTATCATTATTCGTATCAGGCAGGAGAATTCACTGCACAGCGGTTTGCGTCAAGTGTTCCGTCTGTGAAGTAATAGTGCGCGATGTCATCCCATTTTTCAGGTAACGGAGCTTTTCCGATTAAGAAACAAACTGAGGGTTGCTGGAGTGGTGGGGGGTGGGAGGGATGGGGTAACTGGGTGATGGACAAGAAAGCCGAGTGAATGGTTTCCTAGCTTCATGAAGGGCATGTGGAAGATTGGCGCTCGGACCCCAGGGGGTTAGGACATTCTCCGCCTCACCGGGTGGTCTCACCTTGACACCCGGTGTATCCTTCCCGCTGCTCAGGGGTCGCACCGCCCCCGGGCCCCCGTTCCCGCCGCGGCGCGCGATGCGGGACTTGGGGTGCTGCGGCCGGGGACGCGGGTCGCGGGTGAGGGAGCTGCGGGGCCCGGCGAGGGGACCGCGGCGGGTCGGGGCCACGCCGGGCGGCGCCTGTCCTCGTCGCGGCCTGGGGGTCCGTGCACGCCCGGCTCGGGCCCTTCCCGTCGTGCGCGCGTGACGCGGAGCCGTGTGCAACGCGCCCGAGCCAAGGCCGGGGGGTCCCGGGGGTGAGCGGCGTTCCCGGCGACGTGGGAACATGCCCTGTTGGAGTGACGGAGGATGAACCCCGGGAACGGTTCTGACCCCTCGGGGCTCGGGGCTCGGTGACAGCACGCGGGTGCGGCCCGGCGCGCACTCTTCTTTCGGGTGCACGACCGCGGACGGAAGGCGAGCTCTTCCGAAATGGCACAGGGACTGGAGAGGCTTAGAGTGACTGACGCCGCTCACGCGGGGCCCGGCAGGTGCCTTCTTAGCGCAGTGGGCAGCGCGTCAGTCTCATAATCTGAAGGTCCTGAGTTCGAGCCTCAGAGAGGGCACGAGAGTTTTGTCACTTGGACACAGACACAGCGTTTGGGAAACAAGTGTGTCAGTGGAGACAGTGACCCACTGATCAAGTTCCCCAAAGTGACAGCTGGGCAGCAGCGGCCGACTCCGAGTCCCAGGGCTGTGATTACAAATTGGGATGGGGGAGGGTTTCGTTGGGGAGCAGGGAGCGACAGGATTTTTCAGTACTGACGACAGAGCGCACTAGTATCGGAAGTCTGTTTTAATTGCCTGTCTGCTGCCCTAGAAATCTACCGGAATCTTAGTCCCTTAAAACAGCATCCATGTCTGATCTTACAGTCCTGGAGGTCAGAAGTGTGACATGGGTCCTCTGGGGCTCAGACCAAGCGGTGACAGAGCTGCCTGCCTTCTAGAGGCCCCAGGGGAGAATTCCTTCCTGCCTTTTCCAGCTTCTAGAGGCTGCCCACATTCCTCAGCTCCCGACAGGACCCTGTCGCTCTGACCTCTGCTTCTGTCGTCACAGCTTCTCTGCCTCGGACCCGCCTCCCACCCTCTTCCAGGCACCTTGTGATTACATGGAGCCCACCTGGGGAAGCCAGGACACTCTTCCCATCTCAAGATCCTTTCCTCAGTCACATCCTCAAGGTCCCCTTTGCCACGCAAGACAACCTGCTCACAGGTTTTGGTGATTAGGAAATGGAGCTCTCAGGGAGGGGTGGGGGGGTGGGAGACACTATTACACCTAACATCATCTGCCCCCTGGTTCCCAAAGACCTCCACCTCTCCACGTGAAACAATGCTCACCCATCCCAATCTCCCCCAGATCTCAACTCAGTTCAGCCTCAACTCACGTATATGCCCCCAAGTGGGCATGAGTGAGGCCCTATGTAGAAGCCATTCTGGGCACAGTTCCTCTCCGCTTACAAATCTGTGCAAGCCACAAGTTCTCTGCTCCCCAAAACGCGATGGTGGGGCAGGAACAGGATGACCATTGTAGACTTTCCCACTTAAGAGGGATACACTTGAAGGGAAGAAGGAGTCACCAGTCCTAAGTAGTTGCACAATGAATTTTCCAAATCCCTTTTGGATGTTCAAAATTCAGCCAGGCGAACAACACTTGAGCTGAATTTCCAGGCCTGGGAAGCACCCCTCAGGCTAGAGTCTCTGCCCTGGGAGGCAGGCTTCCATGTCTGGGGTGGCCAGTCCATGTCCGCAGCTGAGCACAGGATCATCAGCCGGTTTCCTCACTATAAAGTGTGGGGAGTTCAATATCCTTCTTTCCTTTTGTCCTCTCTCTGTGCGAGCTGGCAGGGTGTCTGCCCGTGGAACACTCTCAAGACCTTCGTGGGGCTCCTGTGTGTGCCATGAAGAGTCTGTGGGGTACACAAGCGTAGGGAGGTGGAGCAGCTCTGTCCTGAAGACACCAGGCTCCCAGACTGCCCTGTTCCCTGAAAGACTTGAGCTGGTGTCCCCTCGCTACACCTCCTGGAAGGTGGCTTGAGGTGGCAACGGTAAGTCATCATTGAGATCCCGCATCTACTCATGTACTTCTTCTCAGAGTCCATTCGGCAGGGACGAGGAGTGGTGGAGACCCATATCGCCACGGCCTCTGCCTCTACCCTGTTTCTTTCTCGCCACAACCACTCTTCCAGGCCTGGGGAAATCCCGTAGTTTAGAGAAATGTCTTCCCTTCCTCCAACTGAAACCTGGCTCTCTTCCAGTTCCCCTTTTCTGAAACTCATGCTACGCCAAGTCAGACAGCTCGGCCTGGAAGCCTGCCGCCCTAGCACCGTCTCGAGTGACTGTGGCCCAGCAGAGGAGACTTGTCCCAGGGGAGAAGCTGAGCCAGGACCTCTGGGATCTCATGGGGGATCTCTGGGATCTCATGGCCGTGGCTATCAGGAAACTTTCCGAACAGCACATTCGATGGCACCAGCTGAAGCCTCTCAGCACCTCTGGGTTCTCTGAGCTTTTCTAATCCCAGAGCCCAAGACCTTCCGGGCAGGCAGTTAGTTGCCTGGAATCCATGGGTGCCATATTCCTCTTCTGCACCATCCCTTAACAGGAACCATCTGACTGGTTTCCTTTTAACATGAACCACAGGTTTCTGCGCACATTTTTAAAAATTCTGGACTAACGGTTTTCCTTTGGTGTGTTATCACCAAAAATGGCATTTTTCCTTTTGTCGGTTTTAAAGTTATACATTGTATCTCTGTGTTAGTGGTTACCCCGCACCCCAAAACAAGTAAGTACACATTAAAACAAAGTTTACTTTGTTGAACTTTAATCAGTCCCTTTTTCTTTTCTCTGGATAATGAAAGGACCCTAGTGCATTTTAAATTCATTAACCATTTCTCCTGACCTGTGTAAAATTGATGTGTATAGTTTAAACATAGCTTCTTTTGGAAACCCTGTTAGATATTATCACGCTTGTTTAACATAGCAAAATTCATTCAAAATTTCCGCATCCTTATCAATTCCTTCTCATTCCTTTTTTATGTATTTTTAATTTTTAAAAAATATTTTATTCATTTACTTATTTGTCAGAGAGAGAGCACAAGCAGGGGGAGTGGCAGGCAGAGGGAGAAGCAGGCCCCTCACTGAGCAAGGAGCCTGATCACTGAGCAAGGGACTCCATCCCAGGACCCCGGGATCCTGACCTGAACCAAAGGCAGATGCTTAACCGGCTGAGCCACCCAGGTGTCCCTTCATTCCTTTTTTTAAAAGGGAGGTGCAGGGGCCTCTGGGTGGCTCAGTCCTTTAAGCACCTGAGTCTTGATTTGGGCTCAGGTCATGATCTCAGTGTCATGATCTCAGGGTTGTAAAATCAAGCCTTGCACGGGGTCTGCGTTCAGTGGGGAGTGTGCTTAAGCTTCTCTCTCTTCCTCTCCCTCTGCCCCTCCTCCCCTGCTTGGGTGTGCATGCACTCTCTATCTGTCAAAAAAAAGGGTGGGCTACAGCATTTACTGAGGCTCAGTTCATATGCACTGCACTGAATGTATTCAAACGAGCAAATTTTTTAGTTTTGTGGTATGATTACACACATAAGAGCATCACTGAAATCCAGGTTCTAGTGTATCCATTACTTCCCAAAGTACTTTAGGCTGCCCAGTAATCAATCCTTCTCTTGTCCCCACCCTGTCCCCTGCAAACCATTTTTCTGTTGGTCACCATAGATTAGTTTGTATTTTCTGTAATTTTTATTAAATGGAATAACATAGTATATATCCTTGTAGATTAGCTTCTTTCCCTCATCATAATTATTTTGAGATTAATGTATGTCTCATATTACCACTAGCTCATTCCTTCTTACAGCTGAGTGGTATTTCATGGTATGGATAGACCACGGTTTAACTACCCACCCACTGAAGGACCTTTGGACTCCCAGTTTTATGCTATTAGAAATAAAACTTCTATGAACATTCGTATCCAGGCTTCATGTGATGTAAGTTTCAATTCTCTGAGATAAGTAACCACCAGTGTAATGGCTGGGTCATGTGATAGTTGTATTTTTAGTCTTTCAAGAAAAAAACATTTTTTTATTTGCTTTAAACAGTTCATTATCTTTTTAGACGTTTTTAAAACCTTACGTTTTTTGAGCAGTTTTAGGTTTATAGAAAAAATTGAGCAAAAAGTATAGTTTCCATCTTACACAAAAGTTTGTGTCCTCCACCAATTTCCTCTATTATTATCTTGCGTTAGGCTGGTGCCTTTGTTATTATAATTGGTGAGCCAATATTGATACATTATTATTAACTAAAATCCACAGTTTCTAGTAAGATTCAACTTTTGCATTGAACTTTCTATGGGTTTTGACAAATATGTAATGACATGTATCTACTGATACAGTATCATACAAAATAATATTTTCCTGGCCCTAAACACCTCCCGTGTTCCCCATATTCATCCTTCCCTCCCTCCTCCAGAACCCCTTGCAACACTGACCTCTTAACTGTCTCCATACTTTTGCATTTTCATAATGTTGGAATCAAACAAGACGATTGGCTTTTCAGATTGGCTTCTTTTACTTCGTAATATGTACTTGTGATTCTTCCATGTCTTTTTTGATTTGGTAGCTCATTTCTTTCTATCACTGAATAATATGGCACTGTAGGGATGTACCACTGTTTGTTTATCCATTCACCTAATGAAGGACAACTCGGTTCCTTCCAAGTTTGGGCAATTATAAATAAAGCTACTATAAAGATTTGTGTACAGACTTTTGTGTGGTTGTAAGCTTTTAGTTCACTTGGGTGAGTGCGGAGAGGCGTTACCGCTGGGTCATATGGCAAGACTATGTTTAGTTTTGTAAGAAACTGCCAGGCTGTTTCCACAGTGGCTGCACCATTTTGCATTCCCACCAGCTATGAATTAGAGTTCCTATGACTCCACATCCTCACCAACAACTGGTGTTGTCAGGGTATTGGATTTGGGCCATACTCAGAGCTATCTAGTGGTATCTTACTGCTGTTTTCGTCTGCAATCCCCTGATGACATATGGTGTTGAGCATCTTTCCATATGCTTATTTGTCATCTCTGTATCTTCTTGGTTGAGTTGTCTGTTCAGATCTTTGCACATTTAAAAAATTGAGTTGTTTGGGACTACATCAAAATTAAAAAAAAAAAAAGCTTCTGCACAGCAAGGGAAACAATCAAGAAAACTAAAAGTCAACCAAGTGAATGGGAGAAGATATTTGCAAATGACATATCTGATAAAGGGTTAGTATCCAAGATATACAAAGAACTGACAAAACTCGACACGCACAAACAAATAACCCAGTTAAAAAATGGGCAGAAGACACGAACAGACATTTCTCCCAAGAAGACTTACAGGTGGCTGACAGACACATGAAAGGATGCTCAACATCACTGATCAGCAGGGAAATGCAAATCAAAACTACCATGTGATATCACCTCACACCTGTCAGAATCAGCTCAACAGCTCAAGAAAGAGTAAGTGTTTGCGAGGATGTGCAGAAAAAGGAACACCTGTTGCACTGTCGGTGGGAATGGGAAGTGATGCAGCCACTGTGGAAAACAGTATGGAGGTTCCTCAAAAATCTAGAAATAAAACTACCCTCTGATCCAAGAATCACGCTACTGGGTATTTACCTAAAAAAATATAAAAACACGAATTCAAAAGGATACATGCACCCCTATGTTTATTGCAGTATTATCAACAATAGCCAAATTATGGAGGCAGCCAAGTGTCTACTGATAGATGAATGGATAGGGAAGATGTGGCTTGTACATACGATGGAATATTACTCAGCCTTGAAAAAATGAAACCTTGCCATTTGCAACGACATGGATGGAGCTAGAGAGTATTATGCTAAGCAAAATAAGTCAGTCAGAGAAAGACAAATACCATATGATCTCCCTCATATGTGGAATTTAAGAATCAAAACAAATGAGCAAAGGGGGAAAAAAAAAAAAGAGAAAACAAGAGAGAGAGCAAGAAACAGACTATTAACTATAGAGAACAAACTGATGGTTGCCAGAGGGGAGGTGGGTGAGTGGGGTAAAGAGGGTGTAGGGATTAAAGAGTACATGGGAAAAATAGTAGAAATTCAGTTGTTTCTTTTCTTATTGTTGTGTTTTAAGAGTTCTTTGCATATGTTGGGTGACAGTCCTTTCTCAGATATGGCTTTTGCAAATATTTTCTCCCAGTCTGTGGCGTGTCTTCTCATTTTCTTCTCAGTGTCTTGCAGAACAGAAATTCTAAATTCTCATGAAGTCCAACTTATCACGTTTTCCTCTCATGAATCATGTTTTTGGTGTTGTACCTAAGAAGTTATCACTAAACCCAAAGTCACCTGTTTTCCTCTGTGTTACTTTCTAGGAATTTCATGGTCTTACATTTTAGATTTAGGTCTAGGATCCATTTTGAGTTAAGTTTTGTAAAAGGCATAAGGTCTGTGTCTAGTTCTGTACTAGATTCATTTTTTTTTTTTCTGCATGTGGACATCCAGTTTTTCCAGCACCATTTGTGGAGAGACTATCTTTGCCCCATGTACTGCCTTTCCTCGGTGATCAGGTGACTATGCGGGTCTATTTCTGGGCTCTCTCTTCTGCTCCATTGATCGGTTTGTCTATTTTTTTCACCAACACCACACTCTTTATTACTGTCACTTTATGGTAAATCTGAGGTCAAGTAGTGACAGTCCTCCAACTTTGTTCTTCAATTTTGCGTTGCTTGTTCTGAGTCATTTGTGTCTACATATAAACTTTAGAATCAGTTTGTCAATATTCATGAAATAACTTGCTGCAATTCTGATTGGGATTGCACTGAATCTATAGATCAAGTTGGGATGAACTGACATCTTGATAATATTGAGGCCCTTTATCCATATATATGGAATATCTATTTAGATCTTTTCTTTCTTATATCAGAGTTTTGTAGTTTACCTCATATATCCCATACATATTTTGTTAGATTTATACATAAGGTTTCTCTTTTTTTTAGTGGTAATATAAATGATATTGTGTTTTTAATTTCAAATTCCCTTGTTCATTGCTGGTCTATAAGACACAGTTGATTTTTACATATTAACTTCGTATCCTTTATCCTTTCCATAGTTTGCTTATTAGTTTCATGAGTTTTTCTTTTTGATGCTTTGGGATTTTCTATGTAGACAATCGTATCAGCTGTACACAAAGACAGTTTCATTTCCTCCCCCATCTCTATATTTTTATTTCCTTTACTATCTTCTTGCAGTAGCTAGGATTTCCAGCACAATGTTGAATAGGAGTGCTGATAGTGGTATCTTGTTCCTGTTTCGAGCAGGAAAGCATCCTAGATCTTAGTTTCTTGTCAACAAGTATGACGTTAGTAGTAGGTTTCTTGTAGATGATCTTCATCAAACTGAGGAAGTTCCCCTCTATTCCTAGTTTGCTAAGAGATTTTATTATGAATGAGTATTGGGTTTCGTCAATGCTTTTTCCGCATCTATTAAGATGATCATGTGATTCTTCTTTAGCCTGTTGGTGTGATGGATTGCCTTAATTGATTTTTCAAGATTGAACCAGGCTTGTACACTGAGAATAAATCTCAATTGGGTGTAGAGGTCTTTTTATACATTGCTGGATTCAATTGGCTAATATTTTGTTGACAATTTTTACATATATGTTCATGAAAGATATTGGGTTTTTCAATTTTTTTATTTTTAAAAGATTTTATTTACTTGACAGAGAGAGAGCAAGCACAAGCAGGGAGAGCGGCAGGAAGGGGGAGAGGGAGAAGCAGGCTCCCCGCTGAGCAGAGAGCTGGACATGGGGCTCGATCCAGGATCCTGAGATCATGACCCGAGCTGAAGGCAGACACTTAACCGACTGAGCCACCCAGTCGCTCCCCTTCCTTTCTTTATACAGATCCATGTTTCTGACCTATATTATTTCCTTCTCTCTAAAGAACTTCTTTTAACCGTTCTTGCAAGACAGTTCTACAGGCTACAAATTACCCCAAAAAAATTTTTTTTGAGGAAGCCCTTATTGCACCTTAACTTTTGAAGGATAATTTCACTGGGCACAAAATTATGGTAATTCTTTTCTTTTAACACTTTAAATATTTCACTCCACTCATACTGGGTGTCTCTGAGCTTCCTGGAAATGTGGTTTGGTATCTATCATTAGTTTGGGAAATTCTCAGTCATTATTGAGAAAGAAATTCAAATATTTCTTCTGTTCCCTTTTCTCTTTCTTCTTCTTATTTCCCATTAAGCATATGTTATACCTTTTGTGATTTCCCCATAGTTCTTGGGTATCCTGTTCTGCCTTTTTCATTCATTTTTTTTCTCTTTGAATTTCAGTTTTGGAAGTTTCTATTAACATTTTCTCAAGCTTGTTGATTATTTTCTCATTTGTAAACAGAATGATAATAGTGCAACAATAAAGGTCAGTCAGCCACCAATTTTCTTAATACCCCTCCTGTTCTATGTCAAAACCTTGAATTTTCAAAAGGTCTCATGATCAGGATCTGGTACACAATGTGAATGCCCTCCTCAGATCTAAAGCTCTTGGGTTGAACGTTTCCATAGGAAAACTTTGTTCAATTGATCGAATATGAAGGATCAGTAAAAAAAAAAACCTTCCAAAGCAAGTTTCTTAGGTCCTTACAGCATACCCTCAGAGGGGGCTTCAGGAGTATGTGACTTACTGGGGGAGTGATCCTCAGAATGCGGAAGGCGGAATAGCAAAGCAAAGATGTAGGCTTGGATAAAGTCTAGCCTTAGCCTGACCCATGGGACAGGGAGGGGAGTCTTGAGTATACATAACAAAGCAGAGTGGTCACTGAGTTAAGGGGTTTGGACTTCCCTGCCTGTCCCTCCCATCCCTCAGTTATTGGCTGTAGCTGGTAATGGAGTGATCATCTATTCTATTAGATGTCTCCAAATAGTCAAGGTTAAGTCAGTGGAGATGGTCACAGGGTGTGGAGTCCTGTAAAAAACCAAAACCTGGAAAGAGGGAAGAAACAGGGTGGGGGGGTAGATCAAGATCATGTATTACCATAAAACAACTAGGTAAGTGGGAGATACTCTGGGTTTGAAACTTGAAAGTGAAGTATGAATGCCCCATATGTTATCTATCAATTTAGGAAAAATTATATATTTATTTGCTAGTGTAAATCACTAATTTTGTTTTAATGCTTTGTCTTAGTTTCCTAGGGCTGCCATAACAAAGTAGTACAAATAGGATGGCTTAAGACAACAGAAAATTATTCTCTCATAGTTCTGGAGGCCAGAGTTTAAAATCACGCTGTGGGCAGGGCCATGCTCCCTCTCAAGGTTCTAAGGAAAAACACTTCCATGCCTCTTCTAGCTTCTGGTGGTTCTGGCAATCCTTGGTGCTCCTTTGTGGTCAAATAATAGCAATCTCTGCCTCTGTCTTCATGCGGCCTTCTTCCCTGTATATCTGGGTCTCTGTGTCCAAATCTCTTTTCCTTCCTCTTCTAAAGACACCAGTCCCTGGATTATGGCCCATCCTAATCTGGTGTGACCTCATCATGACTTGATTACATCTTCAAAAGTCTTATTTCCGAATAAGGTCACATTCACAGGTACAAGAAGTTAGGACTTCAACATATATTTTGGGGGAACACAATTCAACCCACAACGTGCTTGGAACCTTGGTCTATAAATTTAGGATAATACCTTAGAGTGCTATTGCAAGGGTTAAACACTTGACACTCAACAATTCAATAAATAATAATAATAATAATAATAATAATAAACACAATATGGTGAATCTTACTGATTGCTTATTTATGTGCCAGATGCCCTTCTAAAATATTCTATGTGTCTTTACTCACCAAGTCCTCCCATAAACTCTGTTATGTACACCTATTGCTATTTCCATCTCTCATTTGAGGAGAGTGATGCCCGTTGAGGTGAAGTAATTTGCCGAAAGTCCCTTAGCTATCAGGTGGAGCAGCTGAGGTTTGAACTCAGTGTGGCCTAGTTCAATAAAGTCCTAATCAAAATGAACAGAGGTGAGGTCCAGACTTAGCTGGGGAACAGTTTGCTGATTGTTTATTCTTGCTATGTATGGTACTTAGAGTAATACAGTAGCCACTTTGTGACTATGTCTTATTAAAAACTTAAAAAACAATTTTGAAACATTTGCCCATGATATTCTCCAAGAGACAGGATAACATTCTCTGATTACACTGCCCCCATCCTATATACTCCCTATTTTCTTTTCTTGCTTATCTTTCTCCATGGACTTCATCAGCATCTCATATACTTACGATTTTACATATTCATTTCTTTATTTTCTGTGTCACCCCTACTGGAATGTACCATCCATGACAGCAGTGATTTTTGTTAGCTGGGTTCACTGCTGTATTTCCTGCTCTTAGAAATATGCCTGGGTGCTTACCAGAGCTGGGGATGGGGGATGGGGCGAAATGGGTGAAGGTGGACAAAAGATACAAACTTCCAATTATGAGATAAATATGTCCTGCGGATGTAAGGTACAGCATGGTGACCACAGTTAACAATACTGTATTATATATTTGAGAGTTGCTAAGAGGGTAAATCTTAAAAGTTCTCATCACAAGGGGAAAAAACCTTGCAACTAGACAGAAAGAAAGGGCGGGAGAAGGAGAAGAAAGAGAAGAAAAGAAAGAAAGAAAGAAGAAAGAAAGAAAGAAAGAAAGAAAGAAAGAAAGAAAGAAAGAAAGAAAGAAAAAGAAAGAGAAAGAAACCTGCCATATAAAAGATCAGCAGTGAATGTTACTGGGTTAGTGGATGAAAGGATGGGAGACAAGAACGCACTGAAGTGCCATAAATCCCCAGGGCTGAAACACACCACCCTAGGTAACTGGCAGAATTTTCCAACCTAAAACAGTGTGGAGGTTCCTCAAGACTTTAAAAATAGAGCTACCCTATGACCCAGCAATTGCACTACTAGGTATTTACCCCAAAGACACAGATGTAGTGAAAAGAAGGGGCACCTGCCCCCCAATGTTCATAGCGGCAATGTCCGCAATAGCCAAACTGTGGAAAGAGCCGAGATGCCCTTCAACAGATGAATGGATAAAGAAGATGTGGTCCATATATACAATGGAATGTTACTCAGCCATCAGAAAGGATGAATACCCAACTTTTACATCAACATGGATGGGACTGGAGGGGATTATGCTAAGTGAGATAAGTCAAGCAGAGAAAATAAATTATCATATGGTTTCACTCATATGTGGAACATAAGGAATAGCACAGAGGACCATGGGGGAAGGGAGGGAAAACCGAATGGGAAGAAATCAGAGAGGGAAACACACCATGGGAGACTCTGGACTCCGGGAACCAAACTGAGGGTTACAGAAGGGAGAGGGTGGGGGATGGGGTACCCGGGTGATGGGCATTAAGGAGGGCACGGGATGTGATGAGCACTGGGTGTTATACACAACTAATGAATCATTGATCATCAAAAACTAATGATGTACTATATGTTGGCTAACTCAACATAATGAAAAAAAAATTAAATTATATTAAATTAAAAAAAAAAAAGAATTCTCCAACCTGCTCTTTTCCCACAGCAACTTTGTCCTTGCCCTGGGAGTGTGCCCAGGGCACACTAGCTTGCAGTTGATCATTATTCCTAAAGTTTCCTTAGGAGGATTAACAAGGATCATAATTATTCTTCCTTCTCAAAATGGCAAGCATGCCCCTGCAAACATCCTCTTTTTTCTTTGTAGTGAATAGTGGCATCATCGTTCATTCATTTCTCTTATGTTATGAAATCATTATAGAGCTGGAGATAGTTGGAATCTAGAGAGATTACACATACCTACATGTCTGGGTGCTTTAAACTGTAACACGCTGTAGGTGCTCAGAAACCGGGTAAAACGCACACGAAACGTGATGGAGGTTCAGGTCACACGCATTCCTTGGCAGTGGTTTGCATTTGAATTGTCACCTCCTTACTCTTCGGGAGTAAGGAATTCGAGCAAGCTGCAACCCAACAGCTTGTCATATATGTGACTGGGTGCCGGCGCTGTAAGTTCGGTGAGATTTGTCGGGGATCAGTGGGACTGACGCACGTTAACTCGCCTACATAAAATGGTTCTCAGGAAGGGTTCGCTTCCCGAGAAAAGGCCAGGCCCCACTGGGAGTCGAACCCAGGATCTCCTGTTTACGAGACAGGCGCTTTAACCAGCTAAGCCATGGAGCCACCTGAGAGCCCGCACGCAGCCGAATCGACCTCCTTGTCCTTGGACTCGGGGAAACATGCCCCCGCACCGTCGGGGTTCCGGCCGCCTTCAGAAACCTTGCGGCTGCAGAGACGCGCGTTCCGCGGGGCGCGCGGGGGCGGGAGACACCGAAGGCCGAGTCGTGGGCGCGGGCAGCCGCAGGCCGGAGTTTTCTATGAGCCCGAGAAAGGGCGTTAGAGAAAGTCGAGGCCATGCGGCGTGCGGTGAGGACCGCTGGGGGGAAGAACTATTTATAACTGTAAAGGGACGTCGAGGCTCGGCGTAACGCAGCCGGTCTGCGCAACATCCCAGTGGAAGGGGCGCGGAGAGCTCCCCGGGTGTGCGCACGACCCGCGCCTGTCCCCGCGCGGAGGAGGGGCGTCGGGGGAGCCCCAGCGGCAGGCGTCCGGCCGGCCCTCCGCGGGAACGGCTTCCCAGGGGAGCCTCTCAGGACAAGCGCGGGGCTGGGGGGGGATGTGGGAACCCTGGAAACATCCAACGATGCGAAAGAGCCATCCGTTGATTCTTTCCCGCATCGCGTCCACTTCTGTTCCTCTCGGGCTGTTTCAGACTCGGACAGTTCCGAAAATGAGCTCGCGAAGAATGGAAGGCCTTCTCCGCTCCAACCCCGGCCGCGCACCCCCGGTGACCCGCACCCCCCAGTGACCCCCACCCCCCGTGACCCACACCCCCTCCCCGACGTCGCACCCCCCCGGTGACCCGCACCCCCTCCCCGAGGTCGCACCCCCCAGCGACCCCCATCCCCCAGTGACCCCGACCCCCCTTGGTGACCCGCACCCCCCTCCCCGAGGTCACACCCCCCCAGTGACCCCCACCCCCCACGGTGACCCGCACCCCCTCCCGAGGTCGCACCCCCCCAGTGACCCCCACCCCCCAGTGACCCCCACCCCCGCGGTGACCCGCACCCCCTCCCCGAGGTCGCACCCCCGCGGTGACCCGCACCCCCCCAGTGACCTCCACCCCCCCGGTGACCCGCACCCCCTCCCGAGGTCGCACCCCCCCAGTGACCCCCACCCCCGCGGTGACCCGCACCCCTCCACGAGGTCGCGCCCCCTCCCCGAGGTCGCACCCCCGCGGTGACCCGCACCCCCTCCCGGAGGTCTCACCGCTGGCGCGGCGAGTGGGGCGCAGGGGCTGGAAGCGGGTCGTGCTGCGCGCGGGCGGGAGGCACGGCGTCCTGCGGGCGGGGGGAGGGGCCTGGACTCGGGCGCCGGGACGCGGGGCGGCGGGGGGCGGCGGGGGGAGGCGGGAGCAGCGCCGGGAGCAGCGCCGGGAGCGGATAGCATCCCGGCCCTCGCCGCCTCCACACCTGCGTGCTCCGCCGCCCCGCGGGCAGGGGACAGTCGGGCTGCAGGACAGCTGCGTCTTCGTCTGTGCTGGGCACTCGGCTCCGGACCGAGCGTCGGGGGGACCAGCACCTGGGGTCCACTCGGTGGGGTCAGGAGGGTCACCCAGCACACGATTCTGACTCTCGTGGTTCCTGCTGGAAGGCCATGCGGTTCCCGACGCCCGTGTGAAAGGCCGTAGGGGATGCACACAAATTCCACCCGCGTTTGACCTCCTTTGTGTCTCTGCAACGTTGGAATAGCTCTGAAAGAATTTGCTTTTTTTTTTTGTTTTTTGAAGTCAGGTGCCTAAGCGGCCCAAAGCGCTGCGTGAGGGCTCACGTCTCCAGTCTCAGGCAGATCCGAATCCCACCCGCCAGTCACTTTGCGCGAAAGCCAGCGAGCGGTCTAGGAGCAGCCCTCCCGCTCTCCCTCCGTGGTCCTTCGCCTCCTCGGGAGTTGATGGTTTGGCGGAAGCAAAGGCAAAGATGTCTTTATCACACTAAATTAAGGATAAATGAGACCCAGTTAAAAAAACAAACTCGAATCCAAGCTCTTCCCATATTTCCCCTGTTTTCATATCTTTGGTCGTGATTTGGAGTCCCAAACTTTAGAATTTTATTTTTGTAGAGCGATTTTATTTAGTTAGTTTTTAGAAAGAGAGAATGCACATGCGTGAGTGCGACCTCGGGGACGGGGTGCGACCTCCGGGAGGGGGTGCGGGTCACCGCGGGGGGTGGGGGCCACCGGGGGGTGGGGGTCACTGGGGGGTGCGACCTCGGGGAGGGGTGCGGGTCACCGCGGGGGGTGGGGGTCACCGGGGGGTAGGGGTCACTGGGGGGGTGCGACCTCGGGGAGGGGTGCGGGTCACCGCGGGGGTGCGACGTCGGGGAGGGAGTGCGGGTCACCCTGAGCAGGAGGAGGGGCAGAGGGAGAAGGAATCTCAAGCCGACTGCGCACTGAGTGGGGAGCCCCATGTGGGGCAGGAAAGCATGACCTGAGCCAAAACCAAGAGTCCCATGCTTAACCAACTGAGCCACCCAGGCGCCCCCACCCTTTTATTATTTTTTTTTAAAGATTTTTTTTTTTTAAAGTATTCTCTACACCCAATGTAGGGCTCGAACTTCCAACCCCTAGATCAAGGGTCACATGCTCCATTGACTGAGCCAACCAGGCACCTAGAGAGAATCACCCTTTTAATGTTGCTATTTTCTAGGTTCCATCTTTCATTGTCCTACTTTTCTCTGAGAGAATATTCATACGATTCCATAATTCACATCTTCAAACTATCCAAAATAGGCTGATGACTTCTCAATATCTTTCTCACATAGAATTTCATAGGGTATACACAGCTGCCTAAAAGACATTTCCACCGTATTGTCTCACAGAGGCTTGGACGCACCCAGTCCTTCCCGTTACTGCTTTTCTCCTCCTTAGCACCACAGTCTAGAAACTGGAGAATCACCCCAGATGACTTTCCACCGCTCCCTCCCTCCTCATGCACGTATTCATCAAGTGAATGTGGTGTCACCGCGTTCGGGCTCAGATAGGAACCCTTTCGTAACTAACGGTGGCCATCACAACACTAGTAGAGCATTCTAATGGAACCTACTCCTGCGAAATCACAATTTGATGTGATTGAGAGTTTTTGCTGTAAATTCAGTTAACCCATCAATGAGCCAGCGAGTCCAAAGATAAAACTCTAGTTTTAATCTGATATTTGTCTCTAGAGAAGCTTATAGTCTAAATAGATACAAATCTGAGTTTTTGACTGGGCAGAAAATTCTGGATCAAGTTTACCATAAAGGATGGTTGAATTTGCCCCCAAAATTATGAAAAACAATCCTAATTGGTGGCATATAGTGTCCCAAGTTTGTTCTTTTTTGCACAGGGGGAGTTGTAGACAGTGGGTGGCCTGACGGGTGGATCTGTAAGGGGCAGAGCGAGCCACACGCCCCAGGGCACCCGAAACTCTACGGTAACTTTCATCCTCACGTTCGTGCTACCTTCTGTCCCCGGAATGAGGGTACCTCTTAAAATGCAGGAGGGGTGTGAGCTTTGGTTCCTGATGAATAATCCAATTAGGGATCATCTGGCACAGGCTTTTTCCTGGGCCTCATACACCGTGTATCTACTCCGCGCACCAACCACCCTCTCTTAGACTGTGTGAAGACAGGTAGAAATAGAGAGTTTAAGGTTAGTTCACATTTTGGCTAGAGTTTGTAGATAGGGTTTGCAAAACCGTCCTGGCATAAAGTGGCTGATTTCAGGAGAACTTGATGACAGACAGAGAGCATGGTTTCTACACAGCTTTGCAAGTTAGTCATATATGTTGAAGCCAGGAGATACCCTTAGAACCCTTAGAACATGCTCATCGATTAAAATGTATTTTATTTAATTTTATATTAGAATCTTAAATAGACTATTAAAGTTATATTTTTTATCTTTTTAAGATTTTTATTCATTTATTTGAGAGAGAGCACAAGCAAGGGTGGGGGAATGGGGGGTGAGCAGAGGCAGAGGGAGAAGCAGACTCCCCGCTGAGAGCAGAGCCCCAGGATCATGACTTGAGCCGAGGGCAGATGCTTAATCAACTGAGCCACCCAGGCGTACCTAGACTATTAAAGTCATAAATGATTTCCCCTCTTTGGTGGGAAGTCACAGTTTGAAACTCAGGTTTTCCCTAATAAGGGAATAGAAAAATTGCCCTGCCAAATGTCATTGAGTTTTGATTACCATGCATCTTTCTACTCCTTTCTAAGTAACACTCCTGCTTGCATTCCATCTGTCTTTAATGTCTCTTCCAAGTTACTAACGTACTTAGTATCTATATTAAACACAATTTATGAATTCTGCCTATCTCACCAGCAGCTTGCTTATGAATTATCTATACTTTGCACATCCTATGAATTTTTCCCTTTATCTCATAAAGCTCCTAGCTTATCTATGTAGGCTTTATCCATCCAATTTGCTTTCCCATTTTCTATATCAGAATATTATCAAGTAACACAGCGAATACCTATTCCATGAGCCCATCAAGCTGAGCATTCTGTGTTTCTGGAGCAGGCTGCCACTGTCCTGTATATGATTGATTCTGAGGTTCGTAGGTGAAGACAGAGCTCCCGGGCTCAGGCTGTCAGGGTTAGAGTATCAGACTCAAAGTATCAGAGTATCAGGTTCTCCAAAAACAATTTGTCAGGTGACACTCAATTTCATTTCCTATTGATTTGCCTGCTGGAGGCCAAAAATAGAAAAAGGGGAAATTGGAAAGAGAGAGGAAAGATCTGAAAAAAGATTCTCCGTTATCTTTTCTTTAGTTCCTCTGAAATTATCATCTAAAAATTGGTCTGAGCTGTCTGTATGCTCCAGGTGCCATCCTGAGGGTATGAAACGCTTCACACAGGGCTGAGGCCACGGCATTTCAGAGGCCAAAGGGTGTCTGAAAGAATTAAAAGTATGTTGCTCTTCCTTTTTCGCAGAAGAATAAAAGGGTGGGTAGTCTGTGTGGTTTCATAGGGAAAATTTGGGGGGGTGACGGGGGGTGCAGAATCTCTCTCAGGAACTTCCCAGATCCAAAGAAAGTAACGTTTCTGACCTGACACTTGAAAGGGCAAGAAAAAGCTCTGTAGTCAGAGCAATGGATGAGTGGGCTGGAGGGGTGGTGAAGGGAGAAGAGAAAGTCGGACTTCTCCTTGGCTCCAAATCACAATGTAGGTCTGAGTCTTTGGGAAGATATGTTAAAGGGAAATTGTTTTGACTTGTTAAAACAGTAAAGAAGACTTTATTTAATGGCAGTGGGGGAACAAGACTGAACTCAGCTTTGAAGACAGCAGGGACACGTGGGGACTTACAGCCAACAGGCAGAGTGAGGGGAGTGGACAGAACACCACTAAGATGACGTATCAAGGGCAGAAGATACACTGACTTAGCAGGATTCTTGGTAAAGGCTGGCCAAGGTCCAGGCCTGGTCGAGAAGGGGGATCAGAGGAGCCTGAGCAAAGTCTGGTCGAGGAGGAAGTCTGTCGGAAAATACTCCTTGAATTTGGACCCACATGGAAACCACAAAAGTCAGAGACTGAGGACACTGAAAGCCAAGGGGGTGGCCCAATTGTCCATGTCAACCCTGGGGTCCTAGGAACACCTGCTGGCCGAGCGGGGGACACAGTGTGGCCGAGGCTGAGCAGAGACGCCAGTAACCCCGGAGAGTACAGCAAACATTCCCTTCGTTCATCCTGTGTCACAATATCAATGTTTTCTGCACACCTTCCATTCCCCAGGGCAGGGGTCTCCAAATGTTAGCGTGTCCTCGCACCACCGGGAAGGCTTTTTAAACCAGAGATTGCTGTTCTCGCCCGCAGAGCTGCTGATTCAGTGAGTCCAGGAGGGATCTAAAAACTGCATTTCTAACAAGTTTTCAGGTGATGCTGTTGCTTGGGGTCAGGGGACATCCCTTCGAGAATTAATTCCCTATCGACAGAGGATGAGAAAGGGAAAACGTGAGCGAATGAGGACCTTTACGGGGGACTCATCTGAGTAATAAATTGTTTGTGGAGGGTAATAGGGAGTCGCCAGGGCCTTCTGCAGGTTTGCGTTAGTGGGGTGGTGCCCCCCCTCCGCCCGTGCTGAGTGTTGGCTGCTGGGGGCTCACAGCGGCCCTTCTTTGGAGAATCTCCTTCAGCCCAAGGAGCAACCTCCTCTGGGAGGTTGTGTCCGTGGGGCCCATGGGTGATCTCAGAGCCAGTAAGTGACCGGAGTTACAAGAGGCCATCCCTCTTCCCTCAAGATGGAATAGGGGTAGTGTGATTTATCCCGAAGCTAATCTCTAGCAGAAATCTCGCGTTGTCTTCTTTCTTCCTCTGCCCCATCCTGCTTCACTGATTCCCTCTTCTGAAACCGCTCGGGAAATGTGTGTGCCTGGATCCTAGTCTCGGCTTCTGTCTTCTGGGAACAGAAGCCAAGTCGAGGAGGATTTCTGAGACCGCAGGATAACATCTGACGTTCCCCGCGATGGCCTTCGGCCCTCTCTTCCTCAGACTTGGGGACTCCAGCGTCCAGAACAAACACGGGCACGCCTGAAGCCCAGAAACTACCAGTGTTCATGCGGTCCTCAGGGAAGACGTGGCGTCTATGCGGTAACAGCCACGAGGGAGACTGTTGGGGTCTCGCCTCCAGGAGTGAGCTGCTTCGCAACTCTGGGAGCAGGCTGTTAGCGAGGGTCTGAGTCCCGGCTCTCTGGGCTTTAGAAGCCCCCGTCCTGCCCAGGCACCCTCCTCAAAGGTTTTGTGACCAGCAGAGCAGTCGTCATTTTAGACACCTGTTAGGTGGTTTATGGGGTGGATTTAGGTGAAAACACTGGTTTTGGAATCAGTTAGCTCAAGTTTATCTAACTGGCATGATAGTTTGTGGGAACCTCTGGTTCGAGGAAGAAATTCGGCAGGAGTAATAATGCCAGTGAGGTCATGGTGATCCCAGTGACAGAATAGGAAGGTTCTCACTACCGTGATGGACCGGAGCTCCCAAGACAGCCCTAGGCAGTCTGCTCGCTTCCAGAAGGTTCTGTGTGTGGCTTTCCTTGGAGACCAAGGGCCGTTATAGGGGTTGGTGAGGAGGGGAGAAGTGGGAACCTTTATCTGCGGATCCTCCCTTTATGAAGACTTCAACATTCTCCTCATTGTGATCATCATCGTGGGCAACATTCTGATCAGGCCTGCAGCCCCCACACCTGCCCCCCGGCTACACTCACCTCCCTGAGCAAAGGAGTTTGTTTCCCACTTCTCTGGCCTTGGCTCTCCCCGGAGCGACCTTGGTTTTCTGTTCAGGGTCAGCCCCTGGCGGGCATCAGGAGGAGGGAACCTGGATCTCTCAGAGCGGCTACAGGATGGAGCCTCTGGCGGATGCTCAGCAGAATGCCCTCCGGTGGAAGCCGAGCCCCCCTCCTTCATTACTTCAGGACTTCTCCATGGGACAGGGGACGCTGCTCCCTTGGAGGATCCACTTTCGTACAGCAAGTGCAGTTCTCTGGGTTGGGCTGAACCCATACACCGTGCACCCCCATCCTCCTCCACCCACCGCCTGGACCCTGACGCTTCTGATCTGAAAACAGTAACAGATTTGGACCCCTTCTGAGGACTGCTAAGGTCCCAGGGGTTCTCAAGAACACCAGAGACCCAGAAGAAACTCAACAATGAGACCCATTTCTCCACACCACCGCCAGCTGGCTCCGGGGTCCCCTCACTGCCTCACGAATGTGCTGGTGCCTACTGAGTCCCACGGAAGTCTCATCCTGGGCGTATGGCCACAGACTGCCACTTTCTTTCCTTACTAGATTCCCAATGCAAGAAGATAAAATTTTCCATGTGTGTCTACCACCTCTGAATTTTAGAAGCAGCCCACTCCCGGAGCTGAGACCCCAGGTCTCCCTCGTGGCTGTTACTGCGTAGACACTGTGTCTTCCCTGAGGACCGCATGAACGCTGGTGGTCCCAGGGCTTCTGGAGTGCCCATGTTCATTCTGAAAGCTGGAGTCGCTTTCCTTGTCACCCTGGTTTTCATGTTCCTGAATAAAGTTTAAGTCCGGGATCATTCTGTTTTGTACGCAACAGGATTACAGGGTCTCACGTTACCACAGATACTTAAATTCCACTTTTCAAGTGCAAAATAATATTTTAAAGTACAAAAAATTTAAAGTGCAAAAAATATTTGAAATATGTTCAAAGTAATTTTTGAAAGGGAAAAGAAAAACAGCTATTTCATTTCACTTCCTCGTACCAGCTTCTCTTAGTTTCCGATATTCTGAAATCTGTCCTCACATAAAAGACTGAACTATGGTGATAAAACAGCCTTTACACAGGGCTTCCCAGCACGTTCTCTACTCCTCGGATTAGGAGGAGGTTTTGGTATACTTTTCTCCTGTTTTTATGTGTTTTTAGATTTTTAACAATGAGCAGGAATTTTATAGGCAGAAGAACGTCTGTGTCTTTGTTGTTTCGAGAAAGCAAGGCTACCTCGCGGGTGGGTCCCCAGGAGACTGGAATGGGAGGGGGGCGGCGGGCTCTAGGAGGCCCGAGTCCACCCCTCACAGCGGTCCACAGCGGCCAGCCCCACCTGGTGTCTGGGTGGGCGTTTGAGGAGCTAGGTGAGGGATCGGAGGAAGCAGGGACCAAGTGAGAGAGGAAGACGTCCCAGACATAATATGGGGGTGGGAAAACACCGAGGGAAGCCCACTGCTGCAGAATTCTCTTTATTTGAGACAGTGATAAGGAGTTTGAAGGTGGGGCAGCTCAGCGTGAGGGGAAAGCCCATCCTTCAGAATGAAGGGACATCCCTGCCCAGGCGCCGTGGCCTGAATGCACAAGGGACAGGCACCAAGGAAGGCTCTGGTAGGGTCCGACCCAGAGGGGTTTTGGGACCCACCATCATGGAGATGCCCCTCCTTTCATGTGAGGCCAGCCTTCAGAGATCCTGTAAGAAAGAGAACTACAGGGCATCAGGGGGAGCGAAGATTGCATTTGGGAGAGGAAGAGCTTAACAACGCAGGTTTATCTTGGAAGAGAGAAAGGCTACAAAGGGGATCTTTTGAGAGTCGTCCAGTTTCTGCTTCTTTAAACCTTCAGGATGGAGAAAGGACAGATGTCAGAACTTCTGGGCATTGCCTTTTTAGGGACATTGGGTCGTCTGAACCATTTACCCTGAAATATGTATTTCCTTTGGGATGGAGTGGGAAAACTTGAAATTTTGGGAGCAGAGAGTTGGGGACAAAGGTGTTCTTTCCCTTGTTTTCAAACACACTCATGAACGTATGTTCACCAGCGCACACACACACTTGGGTGATACAGGATGGTTTGGTTATAGGGACACTGGGTGGGAAGGAACGTGGAGGAAAGATGGATCCAGTGTTAAGCATGTTCTTTAGGTGGGAGGCAGGTAGCCACTTCTGACGGTCTCCGGCCCTTTCTACTCGGTTTTGAACTGTTTCAGGTACTCCAGGATGTCTGACTTGACCGTGCTAACGGGAGCCTTGTGGAACCAGCGCATGACAGGGACTCCATCAGGCCCCACCAGGAACTTCTCAAAGTTCCAGCGGATGTCGTGGACCTTCATGGGCTCCCAGAAGAGTTGGCTTGCTGAGCCCAAAAGATCAGAGGTTGGAGGGCAGGAGTTCTGGAGCAGAGATAGGAAAAATAGTAGGTTTTTTTTTCCTGCTTCTGTGTGATCCAGTTTTATCCCCAACCCTAGAAGAGTCTACTCACCATCTGCGTCTCAACATATTAACTACCTGACATGCTCCCAATGAACCACAGATATTTCAATGCAACATCACCAACATAGCAACTAGCAATCAACCAAGAGCTAGACAGTATGACAGTAAACAGAAAATATTCCTCCCTTCCCTGTCTGCCCCTCCCAGGATTATATCATGGTGCGTCAGTAAAATACTATCTTCTGTTTTCTTTGATAAGTCATATCATTCTATAGCTTCAGTTTTCTTAGCTGAAAAAAAAAATGGTTTGGTTTAGAGTAGTCGTTCCCAGAGTTGGGCTTCATAGTCTGGTAAAAGTTCAATAACTGTTTTTTGGAGATTAATGTAAAATAACCAACATTTATTTTGACAATAAGAAAAATCAAAAGTCAACTATAACTGTAAATTTAAAAATTAACAGATTTTTAAGTATTAGGTTGAAGAAAATAAAATCGATCGTATCACCATTTTTGTTCCACACAAATGGTAATTTGTATGATTTAACCAAATATTAATTTAGTATCCAAATAAATGATGGCCTTTTATATTCAATAAATTGGGCTTTGCGAAAAACTCCCCACATTGTGGGGTTTTTTTTCAGTTTGCCATGGATGGATGAAAATTTCAACAAGGACCAGACTCGTTTGGCAGGCCAGCATTGGGAACCAGTGGCCTAAGAGGACTTCGGGTGGTTCTGTGGTCTTCCGCGGTTCTAACACTCAGTGGCTCCCCGGTCAATTACCACATGGCACTCTCCGTTCTGTACTCCATGTCTGTCTCCCCGATTGCATAGGGGTCCCCCAGGGAGGGGCTGGGCCCCTTAGCAGGTTTGGGCTCCCTGTGTGGCACAGCTTCTCGCACCTACGAGAGATTCTATGACCGATGGTCGAATGAACCAATCATTGCGGTTCAGTATGGGCGTCGGTCCCCATCACAGCTGCCACGCTCGGTTGCCTGTACTTGAAGCTCACGGCTCACAACGGATCTTGCCATGATTCCTGAACTTATCTGAGCATTTCTTTCCAAGGAGTCCAACCTCAATCCTAGAAATGAGCCCCATGCTTTCAGGGGAATCTCTACCTACCTGACTAATTCAAGGCAGGTGGGTGGTCACTCACCTTCAGGAAGGTAAAGACCTTCTGTTCTTTTTCTCCATTCACATCCCCTTTCTCAAAGAGCTGAAAACTGGGGGCAAAGCCACCACCTGGACGCACATACCTGCAATGAACCAGAGTGTTCCCAAGAGGGTCCAGGTTAGGACAAGGAGTTTGCTAACGGCCACCACAACTCCACAAAAGGAAGTTAGAGATAAAGAGGGAGAGACGGTAGACAGGGAAGGTGAGGAAAGAAAGATGTCTGGGGGTCAGGACTTCATGCTTTAGGGAGCCAGTAGGCTGGAAGGCAGTATTTGAAGGTCAGGATTCCCGATTCATTTCTATTTCCCACAGCCCCTCCTTTGCCCTGCACTGCTTTTCCCGTCCGTATTCCCCTAGTGTCACCATCAAGAACTCGAGGCGGAGTGCACGCTTGGGCATCGCCAGCCACGCAAGGTTGCACGCGAAGCTTCACAATGATGTTCCTGAACCCAATGATCCACCACCCGCCCCGGAAGCTTCCAGAAGAAGAGGCCTCCAGGCAGAAGGAGGAAGGGAAGTCCTGACAGGGCCTATGCAGGGTCCCGGGCCGGCACTCACTTGAGCCCAGAAAGGATCTCTGAGTTCTTTCCTGGTTCTTGTTTTCCAAACTGGTTGCAGGGAAAGCCCAGCACGACGACACCAGAAGGCTTCAGCTCGTCCTGCAGTGCATTCAGTTCTGCGGGGAGACAATGAGCAGCGTGGGCAGCCCGGCCTGGAGCAGCGGGGGACCTCGGCAGGTGTCCATGCATCACACGCAAAGTGAGGACTGTAAGGGGAAGGTTCGAGATTACAGAGCACAAAGCCAGAACACAGGTTGCCAGAAACACACCCAGATAGCTGCCACCTTTCTCGTGTGGCGGTTCCCTACGTGGCCCCACTGCACCATCCAGGAGGGGCGCCCCCAGAGAGCACAGATGGGTTAGCCCGTGGGTGGGGCGGGAGGCCTGCTGGATTCTGAAGGGAATTAAAAGTTAAATGCCAGGCCAGCTTCCTTAGTGGGGATCGACTGACTGATCAAACGTTTTTAAGAAGAAGGCAAACAAAACGGACCTGCTCCCCCTGCCCCTTTGTGCCCACGATGACACAGCGGACGCCCCAGTCATCCTCCCAGGAGCACTGTTTGGTCCCCTCCCCAGGGCGCTGTGCAGGGAAGCAGGAGTCTGAGCCCGGCTCCAGAGCATCCTCTACCCTCCTGTCAACCGTAGTGACCTAACTGATGCCATCTCCCTGGGCCACTCGCTGGGATTCCAGGCTACAAACTCCAAACTGCTTCTTAGCGATGCCGGGAGGGCTTCCAACCTGTTTGTCTAGGCCTGCACCGTGTTTCCACCATCAGCCACCCTCAGTCCCCACTGACTCAGTCCCAGTGCCTGCCGGCCCCACCCAGACTCAGCTCCACCGGCTGCCGTCTCCCCTAAAGCCCTCGGCTTAAACGGCAGCGCCCTCCTGTCGTTGTAGGTTTCTTCAGTCACCATCCATACTCGCCTTCCTCTTTCACCATCAAGAATACGTCCTTCCTAGGGCAGAAACACTCAGCAGACCCTGCTTCTAGTCCTTCCGCAAAGGCCTTCAACTCTCAATTTCCGCGTCTGGAGTAAAATCTGAATGAGACACTTTTTAAAATTCTCATGTTCTAGTTTAGTAAGTTACGTCACAGCAACAGAGAGGAAAACTGTGGCTTCAAATAAATGAGGAAACTCATCACGTATCGATAGAGAAGAATATCTGAGATACTGTATTATGTGAAAAGGCAAGGTGCAGAATCAGTTGTGTGTGTACTTGCGTATATGAGAGAGAGATTTGCTTGCCTGTACATTAAAGATTTATGAAAATATACACCATAAACTGATAACCCTGGTTACCCAAACAGAAGAAACGTGGAAGTTCTCACTCTTTTTTTTTTTTTTAAAGATTTTATTTATTTGACAGAGAGAGACACAGCGAGAGAGGGAACACAAGCAGGGGGAGTGGGAGAGGGAGAAGCAGGCTTCCCGCAGAGCAGGGAGCCCGATGCGGGGCTCGATCCCAGGACCCTAGGATCATGACCCGAGCCGAAGGCAGACGCTTAACGACTGAGCCACCCAGGCGCCCCTTTTTTTTTTTTTTTTTTTTAACATGGAGCCCAACACAGGGTTCAAGCCCAACTTGAACTCACAACCCTGAGATCAAGACCTGAGCTGAAACGAAGAGTCAGGCACTCAACCAACTGAGCCACCCAGGCGCCCCCTGGAAGTTTTTACTCTTAAACCCTTTTGCATCTTTTAAATTTTCAGTGTGAATATATTCCTTATTCAACACAAATTTAAATTAAAACTAAATTGAAACAGATTTAAAAGCAGATTCACATTCCATGGAACTGCTGTTTATATATCATGACTTTTTAAACTTACTATATTTTTTTCAAATTTAACTTTTTTTTTTAATGTTTTATTTATTTATTCATGAGAGTCAGAGAGAGGCAGAGGGAGAAGCAGGCTCCCCGCCTAGCAGGGAGCCTGATGCAGGACTCGATCCCAGGACCCTGGGATCATGACCTGAGCTGAAGGCAGACGCTTAACCATCTGAGCCACCCAGGTGCCCCTCAAATTTAACTTTTTGAAGGGAGGGAAGCCCCTACTTGCTAAATGATACTAAACTGTTGTTTAGGCTCT
Source organism: Halichoerus grypus (assembly GCF_964656455.1). NCBI lineage: Eukaryota > Metazoa > Chordata > Mammalia > Carnivora > Phocidae > Halichoerus > Halichoerus grypus. The sequence continues at coordinate 144,084,872 of NC_135720.1, forward strand.
TACAATTAGATGCTGAGATTTTATATAAATTAAATAAATATTTAGTCTGTAGCTTTTCAGGTTCTCCCTAGGGTTGATTATACATAAAAATAATAAATACAAAGTGACCCCAAAATTCTTTTAAATGTCACATCTTCCTATAATCTGCACTTCTGAAAGTATCTTTTTATGAACAATTTCACCATTAAATTTAAAAAGTCTTTAGGTTCTCTCGGTGAATGTGAACCATTTGTTTTTTGTTGTTCTTTGAAGGAGGGGCTATTTCTTTTTTTTTTTAAAAGATTTTATTTATTTGACAGAGAGAGACACAGCGAGAGAGGGAACACAAGCTAGGGGAGTGGGAGAGGGAGAAGCAGGCTTCCCACCAAGCAGGGAGCCCAACGCCGGGCTCGATCCCAGGACCCTGGGATCATGACCTGAGCCGAAGGCAGACACTTAACCGACTGAGCCACCCAGGCGCCCCAGGAGGGGCTATTTCAATATAACTTTTCCCTAAATCAAGCAGCCCCCTCTGTATTAGTCCTTTTAGGCTGCTATAACAAATACGATAGACCAGGGGGCTTGTGAACAATAAGAACTTATTTCTCACAGTTCTGGAAGTCCAAGATCATGGTGTTAATATGGTGGGGTTCTAGCAAAGGCCCTCTGCTAGGCTGCAGACTTCAGGGTTCTCACTGTGTCCTCCCATGGTGCAAGGGCTGGGGGCTTCTATGCAGTCTCTTTTTATAAAAGCACTAATCCCACTCATGGAGGTTCCACCCTCATGACCTCAACATCTCCTGAAGGCCCCACCTCCTGTTACCATCATATTGGGCACTGGGATTTCAACATATGAGTTTTGGGGGGACACAAACATTCAGACCATGGCATCTGCTGACTGTTCATTTTTTTTTTCTTTTTAGAGAGACAGTGTGAGCGGGATGGGGAGGGGCAGAGGGAGAGAGAGAATCTTAATCAGCCTTCGCACTGGCTCAGTCTCATGACCCTGAGATCAAAACCTGAGCCGAAATCAAGTCGCTTAACCGACTAAGCCACCCAGGAGCCCTTGAATGTTAATTTAAAAATATCAAAATTTAGTGAGCCATGTATCTTAGAGGTAAGATTGCAATATACTTAAATTTAAGTGGTGTTAAAAAAAGAAAATTCTTGAATTTCTTATCACTGAAATCCCATTAAGACAAATGGATGGGAAAAAAAGACAAATTGATGGGACTTTATATTTTTGATCAGTTGAATAGATACCATTGTCAACATGTGGAAAATTTTCTTAAAAACTGCTCACATATTATTTTGACTCATTTCTTTGTGGCATCTGGTACAATTAACCTTTTGCATTAATCTTGAAAAAAGCATTTTAAAAAAGCAGAAAAATTAAGTCTGTGCCATGTCAGAAACTGCATTTATCTCTATTACAATCCATCTGAAACTTTAAATAACCTTTTCTGGATCAACATGGAAACCAAATTCTTCCCCATGAGTGCACAAAGAAAATCCACCTCAGTCATCTAGAAGAAGGTCGGGCCACATTTGGAGATGGAGCATCTTTCCAAATAGCCATCACACTAAAGATTACCCACGAGAAAGCTACATTTCCCTCTTTTCTGTCACCGGGGGGCGGGGGGGGGGGGTGCTGTGGAATCCAAGAGCGTTTTCCAAAAGATCCAAGATCTGTCCTCTCTGCTGTTGTTCCCAGAAGTCGCCAATGAGAAGGATAAAGGCAGCCCCTTGAAAGCTAGACTCTGGCCTGGGGTCATAGCTAGGGCTTTGTGTTCTCCTGTTAAACAATTTCACAGGGGCACCTGGGTGGCTGTCAGTTAAGCGCCTTGCCTTCGGCTCAGGTCATGATCCTGAGCCATGATCCCACCATGATCCCAGGGTCTGGAATGGAGCCCTACATTGGGCTCCTTGCTTAGCAGGAAGCCTGCTTCTCCCTCTCCCTCTGCCGCTCCCCGCTGCTTGTGCTCGCGCTTTCTCTCTCTGACAAATAAATAAAATCTTAAAAAAAAAAAACAACCAATTTCACAGGACATCAGTATCACACAACATCATGGTCACAGTGATTATGATAAGTCAAGACAAAAACAAGACCACTCCATAACCATATTTTAACACAGACAAAACATGAACCTTGTCCAAATTGCAAAAATGGCCAAGCATCTCTCTATTCTTGACAATGTAAGTGACTTCTGCTTCTTTACCAGCTACAGTTTTAGCGCTTTATTCCTACGACCTTGTAGATATGATTTATTAAGACATATCTGAATCACAGTCACAGAATTCTCCCCATTTCCTCATTTCCTGACAGCATCCAATTCAGTGCAAAGCTTCAATTCCTCGAATCCTTCCCCAAAGCACCTAACACAAGCCCAGATTCTCAGATAAGTTCTTTCTAGCACTTTCTTAATGAGAAGCCCCATGGTTCCCTACAGTATACGTTCTCCCTTAGGGCATCGAGCAACAAACCCCACTTGTTCAGTGATAGGTACGTTCCTGGTGGTCTTTGATTAAATCTTTGGGAGAATCTTATTTCTCAAATCTGGAGATAATTCTCTTGGCCTCCTAAGGAGTGGAGCTGTGACAGGATTTAGGGGGACAGACTCCCATGATCACCTATCCCCCCCTCACTCCGCTCCTCCCAATAATAAATTAGGAAAACCTCCGGAATTAGAATATGGCCATCTGACAAAGCTAGTTCCAGAGGAGTTGAAACCTGAGTTCTTACCAGGATACTGAGCTGTCAGGCCTCAGTAGGTGGCCACGTTGACAAAGAGGACGTGCTTGCCCGCATACCGCTTGAACTGAATGTACTCCTCTTCATTGAGGGTGAGGGCTCCGTACTCATAGATGGTGCCCGTCACCCCTTTGTAGCAATCCATCTGGAATGTAACAAAACCACAATGATGTGATAATAAGATAAACAATAACCCCCAGCATGCGTGGACTTTTGCAAAGTGCTCAGAGATCTTTCATGTAACACCTCGAAATTCTAAGAACCAAAGAGACTTTTTCCAGTAATATTTTTAGTTATGGCAAGGCCACCACTAGAATGTGTGTCTTGTAAGTTAAAATCCTATCTGTGTGGGGGGCGCCTGGCTGGCTCAGTCAGTAGGGCGTGCGACTCTTGATCTCGGGGTTGTGAGTACGAGCCCTATGTTGGGTGTAGAGATTAGTTAAAAAATAAAATCTTTAAAAAAAAAAGCCTGGGGGGGGCAGGACAAGCACTTTGTGATGATCCCAGCTTTGGTCTCTCAATGGATATCGCCCCGTAAACTGGGATGTAGAATCCCAAGAAAACTGTAGACAGGAAGGGCTGGACCTTTCCGACTCCGAGGTCCGTTCTGCTCCAGTTTGAAGGGATCTGATACTCAAAAATGCAGCCTTTTATTCACAAGATGGCTTTCTATGGCTGGAATTGCCCCCAAGCAGGCAGCAGTGGCGGACATAGGCCTGGACGCCCCCCATAGGCTGCCTTGTTTTTATTTCAGAGAGGGGAGATGGTCTTACAAATGCTGGTCTTTGAGCATCATCTTACACGTCCCAGGGACCCAAAAACAGAGCACTCAGAGCAGTTTGAAGACCTGAACAAGTGTCACCAAGGCATATTAGAAATGCAAGTTCCTGAGACACGTCTCCAAAGAAGACATCCAGATGGCCAACAGACACATGAAAAGATGCTCCACATCATCAGGGAAATACAAATGAAAACCACAATGAGATCCCACCTCACACCAGTCAGAATGTCTAAAATTAACGTCAGGAAATGACAGATGTTGGCGGGGATTCGGAGAAAGGGGATCCCTCCTACACTGTTGGTGGGAATGCAAGCTGGTGCAGCCACTCTGGAAAACAGTATGGAGGTTCCTCAAAAAGTTGAAAATAGAGCTACCCTATGACCCAGCAATTGCACTACTGGGTATTTATCCCAAAGATACAAAAATACAGATTCAAAGGAGTACATGCATCCCAATGTTTATAGCAGCATTATCAACAATAGTCAAACTATGAGGAGAGCCCAGATGTCCATCGACAGATGAGTGGATAAAGAAGATGCAGTATATATATACACAATGGAATAGTACTCAGCCATCAAAAAGAATGAAATCTTGCCATTTGCAACGACATGGATAGAACTAGAGGGTATTATGCTGAGCAAAATAAGTCAGAGAAAGACAGTTACCGTATGGTTTCACTCATACGTGGAATTTCAGAAACAAAACAGTGGAACATAGGGGAAGGGAAGGAAAAGATAAAATAAGATAAAAACAGAGAGGAAGGCAAACCGTAAGACTCTATAGTTAAGAGAACAAACTGAGGGTTGCTGGAGGGGAGGTGGGTGGGGGATGGGCTAGATGGGGGATGGGCATTAAGGAGGGCACCTGCTGTGATGAGCTCTGGGTGTTGTATGTAAGTGATGAATCACTAAATTTTACTCCTGAAACCAATACTTCACTATATGTTAACTAACTTGAATTAAAACAAAAAAAAGAAATGCAAGTCCCCGGTTCTCCTGAGATCCGCTGACTCAGAAACTTTGTGGGTGGGGATTGGAGAAAAGGAATGAAGGCGGGCTGTGCTTCAGCTCAGCTCCCAGTCTCCAGGCAGAGTTCCTGAGGCATACAGATTTTAACACTCCTACAGCTCCTTTAACATTTTACCACTATAGCTTTGCTCTGGTTAGTGTAACTTCACTTTTGTAACCGTAAAACCAGCAATCCTCCAAGCACATGGCCCACTGATACACATCTTAAGGGTCTCATGACTAATGTTTTACTAGGCAGTAGTAAATAACTTTATCCTAACAGCAGCTAGCCCCTCAAGGTCCTGGAAGCCTTGCTTCCAAATTCCTTAGACATTTATGCTATCCGTAACCACCACTAACTAAAAAGTATGTAATCAGTCACTCCTCACAGCCCCAGTGCAGCTCGTCCTGCCCACGGCTCCTGTCCCTGTGCTATAATAAAGCATCTTTTTGCACTGAAAACGTCTCAAGAAAGCTTTCTTGACTCTTCGCTCACTGCCCCACATCAGGTGGGACCCAGCACCCTGTGCTTTAACAAGCCCCCCAAATGATTCTTGTCTGGGGATCACTGCACTCAACCACGGATATTCTCCACCTTCTATGGGGGGGGGAGCCAATAAAAGACATGTAACTGGTTTAAATCCACAAGTGAGGCTGAGTTTTTGAATGAATTTGTCTGCTTTTAAAGTTAAAACCTGTTGGTACCTCACGTCACCCACTGGAATCCCCACCCTGCGTCCTAAGGCAAATACATACTAACGTCTCTTACAGGGTGGCTACTGACCTCCAGGGGGGAGAGTCTTTTCCCAAGGGCAACAGGCGATCTAGGGCCCCCCCCCCCCGAAACCTAAGAGCAAATCCTCTTACTCTGGTCCGAGCTTTGTTCTCCCCCACTACCCCCCCCACCCCACTCACCACCCCACCTCCCCTAAAATTAAAATTGGCCAACAGCTACCCTGGCCTTCTGGGTTTTATTATCCCCCGGGGGAGGGGGGAGCCCCTCTTCGCCGACCCTGACACCCCCCAGAGTACATTCCAGCATCAGCTAGCTGCTCTCCCCCCGCCCCGGGTCTCAGCTCTCTGGGGAAGCCGGGCAGCCTCCCTCCCTCCCACTCCCCTTGCCCCTGCGTGTCCCGATTCCCGGACTCACAAGGCTGCCCCGAGCTCAGAGCAGGGGCCGCGGCGGCGGCGGAGGGGCGGGCGCGACAGCAGCCTCGGCCCTCCGTCCACCTGCGGCTCCACGACCGCCCGGGGACGGCGAAGGTCCGCGGAAGGGAGTCGGCTTCGCGGGGCCCCCGCCTGGGAGACGCAGCGGTGGGGTCTGCGGAGCTCGGGAGGCGGGTCCCGGCCGTGGAGAGGACGAGGGAGGACTCCTCGCGTCCCCCGAGGCCAGGCCGGGCATCAGGTGCTGCAGTCCGCTGGGTCCCCAACGGGACACTCACCTTCATCTTCTGGGTCGGCTGGGCGAGGCGGGCCAGGAACAGCGGGCAAAGCCACCAAGCCCAGAGCTGCGGGAGCATGGCTCGTGCGCCCCGGGCCAGGCGGGTCTGCTGCGCCCCGCGCGCCTCGGCCCCTTTTGAGGCCCTGGTGGGATCAGAGCGAAGACGCGCGCTCCAATCGCAGAGCAGCGTGCACGCGCGCACACGCACGCACGCGCACGCACCTGCCCCCTCCCCACGGCCCGTCCCCTCCCGTCCCCTCCCTCCCCACTGGCCTTCTCCGCAGCCCTCGCGCCCCTCCCCCAGCCGCGCCGCGCCGCCTCCCCTCCCCCAGCCCGCGTGCGCTCGGGAGGAGACGTGCACGTGTCCCCGCGGGGGGCGGTGGAGGCCTCTCTCCTTGGAACCAGAAGGGCCGTGTCCACCCTCCCCAAGGGGCCCGCGCCTCCTAGGGGCTCGCTCCGCATCCCCGGAATCCGAATCAGACCGTCCCCCGATGTATGTGCACAGTGAAGTTTGAGGATCGTGGTCCCGGACGACGTTCACCCCCCGCCCCGTCTCTCAGGCTTCGTCCCCGAGTCACAGCACACTGTTTCCTAACGATGAGCCCGGCCGCGGGGCCGGAGTGTGTCACGCGCTCTGCCCGGCCACCGGGTCCCTGCCAGGAGCTTGCTGGCGAGGTCCCGCGGGGGCACGTCCGCCGACGGGAGACGCCGGGACGAAGCCCCGACCTGTGAGTCCGGCACGGCCCCGGGCTGCAGTCCCCTTCGCTGCGGTCGCCCCTGCCCCGCTCCCGCCCAGCCCTGCGGTGAGGCCCCGGGAGCGAGCGGAAGGCGCCCCCCGCCCGCTGTGAGCGGCGCCCACGGGTGTCACGGCCGGCCGGGCTGTGCTGAAGCCCCTCGCGCCCTGGGGGGACCCGCCTTCCTTCGGGGCGCGCGGCCCTCGCAGCCCGGCGCTGGCAGCTTCCCACGCGGGGCGCGCTCGGCTCCCGGACCCGAAGGCTCGGGCGGAATTCCGGGGAGCCCCTGGGAGCCAGGCCTGGCGCTGCGCAGCTTCCCGAGCTCTGCTCAAAGGCCAGTCCCCTGGCCTGGTCGCTGCGCCCGGTGCTGCCTGGCGCGCTCGGGCACAGACCTGGGCACGCTGCGGGCTCTTTGGCCTCTCCCCGGTCTCAGGTCACACAAATGGCTGGAGCTGAGCCTGTGAGGTGACAGGGACCACTGACGTCAAGACCTGTGCGTGCCTGACTAGCTCCTTGGCTCAGCCGGAGTTGGTGTCTCTGGGCCTTGGTTTTCCCATCTGTAAAATCGGGCTGATTACTGGAGTCGGCCTGCTAGGGCCGCTGGGAGCAGGGATCATTGCTCTAAAGGACTCAGACCCGCGCAGCGCACAGGGAAGCAGCCACTCCCACACTCGGCTTTACGCTTGAGAAACTGAGGCCGGAGGAGAGCTCGGGGACGTGAGGGCGAAATGAGAGCCGTCGACCCCTGGCTCTGCTTCGGCTCACCGAGACCTGTCCAGGTGCCCGTCTTGCAGTCACGGGGAGACGCTCCGTGACAGCTCAGCGGCAGGTCCGACGGCTGAAACGCCAACTGCCCAGGTTCCTGCTCCAACATTCCGGACAACCTTCCGGGCACCGTGGGTCTCGGCCTCCAGCAGCGGGAAGTGAAGGCGTGGAGCGCACGCCGGCAGGAGGAACGCGTCTCGGGTCCGCTGGACGGTATCTTGGAGCCACAGTTCCCCTTCCGTCCTCCAGAGCCCGCTTCCCTGACCTGCTTCCAGGAATCTTGCTTTTGCCCGCTCGCTTGTCTCCTTCCTTCCCCACACTCTGCCTCTGCTGTATGATTTGTTTTAAAGATTTTATTTATTTATTAGAGAGAGAGAAAGCATGAGGGGCGTGCAGAGGGAGAGGAAGAAGCAGACTCCCCGCTGAGCAGGGAGCCTGCTGGGGGCTCGGTCCCAGGACACCGGGATCATGACCTGAGCTGAAGGCAGATGCTTCACCGGCTGAGCCCCTCTGTTGTATAATTTTCTAAAGATCAACTTTGTTGACATCACTCTTATGTTAAAAATGCTTTGGTTCCTCCCTAATTCTTCCACCGTTAATTTGAAATTCTCCCATGGAGCACTCTGATGTGACACTGGACAAATTTCCAGGTGTATACTTCCCTCCATAAATGTTATGTTTCTGGCCTATTGAACTGGCTCCATCACCCAAAATCCACCCACTGAGGTGTCAATTCTTGACATTTTAGGTAAAATCTGAGCCAATACTTTGGGATCCTTCCTGAAAGATTTCTTGATATGTTAATGACCTATTTTTATTCAAAATGATAGAACACAATTTTATCAGAGACTTCAGAGGTAACCTCTGAGTAACCAAGTCACAGATCAGATCCTGAACAGCTTGACCAGGCTCTGTATTGGACCCAAGATAGGCCTGCTGCCTTTCACAAGTAGCCGAGGGCAGCAAAGGGTGAGACTCAGATCAGTTTGTCTCAGTCACTGTTTCTGCGACCCAGTCAAGATGGAGCAGTTTTTAAAGGACATAAGCAGGAGTCCTAAGCAATGATCTGCACCAGGTTCTAGGGTGTTGTGGGCTGAACTATGTTCCCCCCAAAAGATATATTGAAGTCCTAACCCTCTGTACCTTGGAATGTGACCTTATTTTAAAATAGGATAAAACAGGATTGCTGCCAGTGTTATTAGTTAAGATGAGGTCATACTAGAGTAGGCTCTTCGTAAGAAGAGCGTCGTGTGAGGCCGTCCCGTAAAGACGGGGACAGAGATTGAAGTTAGGCTGCCACGAGCTAAGGATGGTCTGGGGCCACCAGACGTGGGAAGAGGCAAGGAAGGCTCCTTCCCAACAGGCTGCAGAGGGAGCAGGGCCAAGGAGATGCCTAGCTTTCAGGACCGTGAGACAATACATTGCCATGTTCTCAGCCACTTAGTTTGTGGCCCTTTGTTCGAGCAGCTCTCAGAAGCACACAGTAAGCTTCCATTCAGAGATAAGAACTCCATTCTCTCCGACTGCTTTCCACTTTCTTCCATTCCCTACTGTCTGTCCCCATGCTCACCACAAGGTTCCTTCAGTCTCAGTTTCTTTGATCAAAAAGGAAACAGAACTCTGTATGGCTTCCATACATGCCTTCATCCTAGTTCCAGAACAAAACTACTTCTTTGTTTACCTGAACCCCAACTTAGAGATTCGAGTCTCTGCTACCTGAAAGATTTTTCGGGTTCAGTCCATCTTCCCAGGTACGTGGGGGCCGCCCTCGCCGGACTCCGGGGATCTCCTTCTCTGCCCTGCAGGTGAGAGACACAGGCTGCTGGTGCAGGTCCGCTGTGTTCATAACGCCATTCCGGTGTATTGTAAACCGCCTTTTCTCATTCATCATCTCCTATCCTCCTCACCACCAGAGGACAGATGCGGCAGGAGAAGCAGCTTTCCTTCAATTTACAAACGTGAGAGTACGATTTAAAAATATAAGGTTGACATCAAATCTAAATTTTTGTTTTTTAATCTCCTTTGACGTCTTTAAATCCATTAACTACATGTATTGAGAATTTGAGGAGAGTGATGATTTTGCTGTATTTTGTTGTTGTTGCTCTTACATTTTTAAAAAAAAATATTTATTTCTTTTAGAGAGAGTGCACAAATGGGAGGAGGGACAGAGGAAGAGAATCTCAAGCAGACTCTCCACTGAGCACTGAGCACAGAGCCTGACTCGGGGCTCGATCTCATGACCCTGAGATCATGACCTGAGCCAAAATCGAGAGTCAAACGCTCAACCCACTGAGCCGCCCAGAGCCCCCTGCTCTTACATTTCTGTCCAAGCCTCTGTGTACTCTTGCCTTATCCTTGAGGACGCCTTGGATCCAGGCTGGCTATGGCCCTAATCCAGAGCCTTCTCGAAGGCAGCCAGTCCTGAAACAACATCCTCCTGGAGGCTTTGCCACTGCTGCCCACGCTCCCACCGTCATCTGCTCCACCAGATAATTCCAGTGTCTGGTGCGGCAGAGGGGACAGCATGTAGAGGAATGTGCGCCTTCCCAGGGAGTGCCAGTGTCCATTATCCCCACCTTCGTGTTCCAGGAAGATGCCCTTGAGCCCACACACAACCATGGGTGTCTGAGACAACTTGGCACCCACAAGACCTAAGCAACTTCTCTGCCATAGAACCAGCCGTCCTAGAGCTTCTGTGACTTGGGCCTTTCTCCTCCCTGCGAAGGAAGGAATATGTCATCTCATCAACACGCAAGTCAAAAATCCAACTATTACCTGGGACAGGGGGTGGGACTCTAAGACGACCACCTTCGCTGCCTTTGACACTTCATATCTTTTGATATTTCCACATCTTTTAAGAGGTGCAGATCTCTTGGTGATTTAATTTGACCAACTTCCACCTTGAGAAGACTGGGGAGAAAAAGTATTGGCTGAGAAAACTCTAAACTTTTATTTTTAAAGACTTTATTTATTTATTTGACAGAGAGAGATAGCGAGAGAGGGAACACAAGCAGGGGGAGCGGGAGAGGGAGAAGCAGGCTTCTTGCCGAGCAGGGAGCCCGATGTGGGACTTGATCCCAGGACCCTGGGATCATGACCTGAGCCGAAGGCAGATGCCCAACAACTGAGCCACCCAGGCGCCCCACTCTAAATTTTTAATGCCTGAATGTTTCAGTTTCTTCAATTCACAAATGGCCTTTCAGAGGCCCAGAAAGTGGAGCGATTGATCCTTCTGACCCCGGGTAGCCTTAGCGAAAACACAAGCACTGACCTCTGTCCCTGTAGCCATCAAGCCAAGTCAGGGGCAACAAACAGAAGCTGGGAAGCGTCCCTTCTTCCTGTGAATTCTCACTGCCAACGGTTCACACCGAGCTCTAGCCTGGGAGGTCCCTGCAGCTCTCAGCCTATCTCGGGGCAACTCTGCGTCTGCCTGGATCTGACCTGCAAAAGCAAAGTCAGTAGAAACAACGGATGCTGGAGGAATTGGGTGCCAGAGTGAGAATGGGGAGAAGTTAGAGGAGAAATAGGGGAGTGATGAAGGAGAGGAGAGATAAAGGGAAGAAGGAGGGAAGGAAAGAACAAAGTATGATGGACAAAAAGGGAGGAGAATCAGTCTTATTAACTCTGTGTTTAGTAGTATCAGGAATGTTTAGGTAGATTTTCTTACTGAAGCATCACCAAAATAACCATCAGGTTAATATTTTCTCCATTTTGTAAGTAAGGATATAAAGACAGAGTAAAAATAAATAGCTTCTCAAGTTACAGACCTAGTAATATGTCAAGCTGAGATTCACACTCAACTATGTTCTGATCCCAAATCCAGACTCTGTGGTAGCCTAAATAATAGCCCCCAAAGATACCAGGTGTTAATCCCCGGAACCCAGATGTTATCTTTTATGGCAAAGATTTTGCAGATGTGATTAAGTTAAGGATCTTGGGATAAAGGGATTATCCTGGATTATCTGGGTGGGCACTAAATACAATCACACATATTCTTAGGGGAGGAAAGCAGGGGAGATTTTACTAAGAAGGCAGGAGAGATACGACAGCGGAAGCCAGAGGTTGGAGTGGCGCCAGAAAGGGGTCATGAATCCTTCTTTCAGTTTCCCACAACATGTTCCTCCTTTCCTTCTGAGCCCTTGCCAGAAGCATCCTTTAATATGCATATTTCTGCAACAGTTAGCTCAAGGCATTCTAGGCTTTTTCTATCATACACCTCAAGATTCTTCAAGTCTCTACACATAACCCATTTTCAAAGCCACTTTGGGATATATATATAGATATATAGATATCTATATTTATTTATATCTATATTTATCTCCTGTTAAGTATACAAATAACTACATCAACATATCTGTATTTATGTTTATATAGAGAGTGATAGACAGAGAGAGATTTATTATAAGGAATTGGCTCACCTGATTATGGAGGCTGAGAAGTTCCAAGATCTGCTATCAGCAAGCTGGGAACCCAGGAGAGCTGATGTAGTCCCTGTCTGAGTCTGAAGGCTTGAGAACCCGGGGAGCTGATGTTATAAGTTCCACTCTGAGTCTGAAGGCAGAGGACTAATATCCCAAGTCAAATACACCATTCTTTCTTGCTCAGCCTTTTTTTCTATTTAGACCTTCAACAGATGAGATGACGTCCACCCACATCATGGAGAACAACCTGCTTTACTCATTCTACCAATTTAAATGTTACTTGTATTTGGAAACACTCTCACAGACTCAGAAATAATGTTCAACCAAGTATATGGGCACCCCAGGACCCAATCAAGTTGACATAAAATTAACCATCATGGTAAATGCATTATGGAGATTGACTATGTAAACAGCATCTTTCTCTTCATATATTTAGATAGGTAATATGTATCTCTGTTTGATCACACCAGTAATACACCATATAATTATATAATTCAAGAGTGTGGATATAGTGTTATAAAATTCTAAGGTCTTTACATTGCCTAGAAAGAGAGGGGGAAAAAGGCAAAGTATTCATGACTAGAATCTGATATATCCCAGGTGCATTTTGTAATCTAAAAGAACGATCAAAGTGTATATAACCGCCAACCTTATGGGAGTGGAGGAGGGGGAGTAAACATATACCAAACAGTTCAAAAGCAAACTAGAAAGAGAGAATATGGGATATAGAACAGAAGAGAAAAATTTCACACCTAACACAGAAAAATATATAATGCTTGAAAGTAAAAGGATGGGAAAGAGTTACTAAGCATAAATAAACCAAAATAAAATTAGCTGTGTTGTTTTGAGATAAGGTAGACTTTAAGAAATGGATAGCCAAGGATTTAGAGAAAGTTTTTGTAATGATTAAGCATACAATTCACCAGGAAGATAATAGTTACTCTACATTTGTAAGCACCTAATAACATAACTAATAATATATAAATTAAAAATTGACAGAAATCTGCAGAGAAAATAAATCTGCACATCACAGTGGAAGACTTTAACATACATTTTTTAGTAATAGAACAAGTAGGAATGAGTAATGATAGGTGAGATTTAATCAGTGTGTTTATCAAATTAGACCTAGCAGACATATATAGAACATCCAACAACTGCAGGGTACAAAATATTTTAAAGCAAACATGGAATATTTACAAAAATCGACCATATGCTGGGCTACAAACCAACTATCTATACATTTCAAAAGACTGACAAATAACTAACAAATAACTAGACTATTCCTATATGCATGGAAACTAAAGACTATACCATAAAAAAATGTATGTTTATAAGATGACATCAGAATGGAAATTATAAAATATTTTTTCCTGGAAAAAAAAAGTTTTATGCTCTGAAAATACATCTCACATTGGTTGGGCCTCTGCCTCAGAGTGGGGGCCTCCAACACTAATAGCTTTCCACTGTGTCCTTGATTTCCTTCAGATAATGGGCTGTTTTTCTTCCTCTCCTCCGTTCTTATGTCCTCCACGGCCTGCTTCTGGACTCTAGGAAGTATTTTGAGCTGAATGATAAATAAACTATGACGGCAAACATTCTGGCCTGCACACATGGGATGCAGGGAGGAAATTAAGGAAAATGGAAGGAGGGAACTGTTAAGGGTAGAGGCGAGAACTAATGAAATAGAAAAGAGGCTGATTTAATAAAAAACTTTTTTAAAAGATTACTGTTACTGGTAACTCTGTGGCAAAAGTGATCAAGAAAAACAGAGAGAAAGCACAAATAGCTAATATTAGAAGTGGAAAAAGAAAGGACCTAGCTGGCTCAGTTGGTGGAGCGTGTAACTCTTGATCTTGAGGTTGTGAGTTCAAGCCCCACGTTGGGGGTGGAGTTCCCTTGATAATAATAAAAAAAGAAATGGACAAGGAGACATCACCTCAGATTCTACAGGGGGTAAGAACACAGATCATGAACAATTTGCTGATGAATATATGAATTTATGAGTTTAAATGAAATGGGCAAATTAGTAAAAGGATATAACTGTATCTTTTCCATATTTATTTCTGTAATAAACACAAAACATGAACAATAATTCAATGCTTAAAGATATTTGATTTATTTTTAAAAAAACTTCCACAAAGAATTTTCCAGGTATAGATGACTCCACTGGTAAATTCTACCAAATATTTAAGGAAGAACTAATCATGAGCTTACAAAAAATCTTCCAGAGGATAACAAAAGAAAGAGTCCTGAATCATGTTATGAGAATAGTGTAGCCATACTGTCAAAATGTGACAAGGACATTACGAGAAAGAAAAACCATAGGCTCAATCTTTTTCATGAACGTAGTTGCAAAAATCCTATACAAAATCTTAGTAAACCAACTAAGCAATATAAAGTTGGATTTCTTCCCCCAGGAAAGCAAAAATGGTTTAACATTCAAAGTCAAGCAATTAATATACCATTTTAACAAAATAATGTCACATGGTCATCTCAATATGTACTGCAAAAAGCATGTGATAAAATTCAGCATTGGTTCATATTTTAAACTCATAGCAAGCTGAGAATAGAAGAGACCTTTTCTACCTGATAGAGGATCTAACACAGATCCACAACAAATATCATACTTAATGGTGAAATATTTCATCATTACCCCCTGAAATAATAGTCAAGGGAAGGATGTCTTTGTTACTTCTCAATTCAATAATGTATTGGCAGAATTAGACAGTGAATTTAAGGCAAAAGAGGGAAATTTAATGTACAAAGATTAGAAACAAATGAAATTGTCATTAGTATACCCTGTGAACATATAATTTAAAAAGAAACTAGCAATAAATTATTAATATTTTATGACTTTAGCAAAGTTGTTAGATAAAAAGTTAATACAAAATTCACTATATTTCTATATACTTTTCATAAACCACTAAAATTAAGCTTAATTGTTAAAAATAACATAATCAAATACTCAGCAGTAAAGTTAGCAAAAGATGTCCTAGATTGCTTTGATGAGAAATGTAAGTCTGAACTGGTACATGTTTGAGGAGTCCTAAATTAATTTTTAGTATACACGTTAATGAATGAGTCAATGATGTAAGAATGTCATTTCTACCCAAACCATTCTGTAGATTCAATGCGATCCCAAGCAAAGTCCCAAATTTCCTAAATTCCTAAATTTCTGTGGAATTTGAAAAAATGATTAAGAAATTTCAATGTGGCTAGAATCAAAGACGCGAGAAACAACACAAATGTTAATGAGGATGCGGAAAATGCAGAACCCTCTTACACTGTTGGTGGGAATGCACACTGGTGCAGCCACTCTGGAAAACAGTATGGAGGTTCCTCAAAAAGTTAAAAATGGGACTACCCTATAATCCAGTAATTGCACTACTGGGTATCTACCCCCAAAATACAAAAACACTAAATCAAAGGGATATATACACGTTGGTGTTTATGGCAGCATTATTTATAGTAGACAAGTTATGGAAGCAGCCCAAGCGTCCATCGATAGGTGAATGGATATAGAAGATGTGTTGTTTCTCTCTCACTCTACACACACACACACATACACTCACGCATACACAGGAATATTACTCAGCCATTAAAAAGAATGAAATCTTGCCATTTGCAACAACATGGATGGAACTAGAGGGGATTATGCTAAGTGAAATAAGTCAGTCAGAGAAAGACAAATACCATAAGATCTCATTCATATGTGGAATTTAAGAAACAAAACAAACAAAGGAGAAAAAAAGAGACACATCAAGAAACAGACTCTTAACTCTAGAGAACAAACTGAGGGTCACCAGAGGGGTGGTGGGTGGGGGAATGGGGGAAATAGGTCATGGGGATTAAAAGGACACTTCATGATGAACACTGAGTAATGTATAGAATTGCTGAATCACTATATTGTACACCTGAAATGAATATAACACTGTATGTTAACTATACCGGAATAAAAACTTAAAAACTTAAATATAAAAAAACCTGGAAAAAAAGAAATTTAAATACAAGTGCAAATGGTCAAAAATAGTCGAGACTTTTGGGGGGGGGTAGGAGAACTTGCTTATAAAATATAATTGCACATTAAAAGCTACATTAAACATTGCTAATTTTAAGGACGACCAGAGCAATGGAAAGAAATAGAAACAGACGTGCACATCGGAACACTTGACTTATGACAGAGCACGCTGCAAAGTAATAGAAAAAGAAAGGATGGTTTTTTAAATAAATAGTGATGATTCAATTGGATATCCATCAGGAAAAAAATTAAAATATTACCTCTACCTTATGTCATATATAAAATCTCTGTCCATTCAAGTCTTTGACCTCACCTCCAAAACAAGAAATATAAGAGACCCAGATAAATAGCACTGATTGAGGAAACAATGAGACAAACAAAAATATGAGCTATGCCTCGGGACAACTGGACTTGTATCTTCAAAGATGCCCTAAAAAAAAGCACTTTAGTGGGATGGTTCTAGATTTAAAGTAAAAGATGTGAAAAATACATTAGCAATCAGTATCAAAAAGTGAACCTTGAATGAATCCCAGTTTGAACGAAAATTATAGTCAGTTTAGGAACTGTTGGATGATTTTGATTATGGAGTGAATGTTAGAAAATTTTAGAGTTTTTTACTGATATTTGAGGAGGAATCAGATATCTTTTAGGTAGAAAATATTGTTTTTAGGATATATGTTACTGATGTATAGCGGGGTGATGTATCTGTATGTCTGCAACATAATTCCAAATAATCCAACAAAACAAATAAGCAAACACACATAAATGCACATAAGTTCACAGCATTAATACTGCTGAAAACATGAGGTGGATCACTTTTTTTTTCTTTTTTCTTTTTTTTTTTTAAGCAGACTCCATGCCGAGCGTGGGCTTGAACTCATGACCTGAGATTGAGAGCATGCCAACTGAGCCAGCCAGGTGCCCCCCTCACTTTTATTTTTCTAGTGATCATGTTTCTGTTTTGTCAACATAAGTGTATGTTTTTTTCATAATAAAAGCTTGTGAATAAATGAAATCTAGGAGTATTGTAGATATAAATGTGAAAGGCAAAACAATGAAGCTTGTAGAAGACAACAAGGGATGCCTTCATGACCTGGGGATTAAGAAAAATGTGTTGGATAACACAGAAGAAACATTGATTATAAAGGGAAATTTTTTTAAATGACTAAAGAAACTTATGAAATTCTGCTCATCCAATTCATCAGCGTGCAGGTGCTTATAATATTTTGTTCAACATTATGTAGCTATTATGCAGAGGGGTTTGTCAGGATCACAAGTACACAGATGTGTCAAAGAAGGAGATAATACATTTAAAATACGTGTATACTATTTATTTAGTGGGAGAAAAAATTAAGCTGATTTTTTTCTTTTCCTTTTTTTCAGGGAAGAGTGAGCATTCCCATTAGGTTGGAGCTCATTTAGCCAAGACAGGGGGTTACGGGAGGGGTCGTGTCAGGACAGGCAGGCTAAAGCCTTGGCCTGAAGTGTTTGAACGGTTCTGCCGAGAAGTATGGACTTGATCGCATTGGCACAAAGAGCATGAAGCTCAATGAACGTGGAGAGCCGAGTAACAGGATCAACCAGAAAAGCCCGCTTGTGCTTTCCTGCTGACCGACCACGTATTTCCACGAGTTTGCTGGGAAGGTGATTCCTCTCCTTGGATCTCCAGCAAAGACACGCCGGGGTACTTTAGAAGTGTCGTCCCGTGTTTCAGCACGCTGAGCTTGGTTAGTCTAGGTCCCAGGGAAGCCGTGGCACATGAGTAGATGAGTGTGCAGAGGCCTTATTGTAAACGTGTTGCTTGTACAAGGTCATCGATCCCAGAACTGTTCTGTCCACCACGCTTCAATGCCACAGACACATAAAAGCACGGAGTGTCATTTAAGTGCACTAATGCTGAGTTCAGGAGTCGGAGGAGGGTGCTGCTCCTTCAGCAGGTACACAGGTACACTTCAGCAGGTACACTCGGACCGCACAGCCGCGGCCTTACAGGAGGGCTGTGGTTTGTCAGACTGGAGCCCAGACCAGTAGCCAGGGGTGAGAGAGAAACTCCGAGCTTCCGGGGATATCGGTCATTGTTTCAAAGCCTCTGAATAAACGGGAAACTGGCAGAATATTACTGGGCCAGGACATCTACTCCTATCAGTTTCTGGATGAAACCCACCCCTCAGAGGAAAAGATTTTCTGTTCCTGGCGTTTTAAACAAACCAACACAGCTATCGGCAGCAATGAGTACTGAGGAACCGGGGACCCCTTGATATTATGACCACAGTGTGTGGTGTCGTTTCCTAGAGGGTGAGAAGGAGCCCATCGTTTTCAATAGATCCGTGAAACTGCTTACGTACCTCCAACCAAATTTACGAACTACTACTCTGAAACGTCTAGAGATCTGCTTGTTCGTTCAACAACTGTTTATTAAGACCCTAATAAATACAGTAGGTGCCTCTTAGACCAAAGTACCCTGCACCGTGGACTAGGTGCACCACAAATCACACATGTGTGTCACTGAGAAAGCGGGAAGGGGACAGACTTGGATGAGCCCCGCCAAGAAAGCTGCCGCGGCGTCCCACCCGGGGTGAACCGCAGTAGAGGTCTCCGTGGAGGGAGAGCGGGTGGGACCTGGACGGGGGCAGACGCGATCCGGGGGAGCAGCGGGGGACGGGGTGCGAGGGGCCCGGCTGTGGGCGGCCTGCGCGGGGACCGGGTGCGCGAGCCGCGCGCGCTGGAGAAGCCGGGACCGGCCGGTGCGGCGGGGAAGGAGCGGGGCTCGGACTCCAGGCCTCGTCACCACCCTGACCCTGCACGTGCTCCGGGCCGCTCGGGGACTCTAAGTGGGGAGACACCGCCACAGATTTAACAGCCTATGTTTAGAAGTTCCCTCGGCCGGCTGCATAGGAGAGGTACCGTCGGGGCCCAAATCGAGGCAGACAGGTCATTCCTTCCTCCCGTCAGTAGCCCATCCAGCCATTCTGCGACCGGGCCGCTCGGTTCTGGTCCCAGATGCACCGAAGAACTGCGGACCCCAGCCCAGGATGGGGAGATGGTCCACAGAGTCGGTAAGTCTAGTACACGGTTAAGAGAGAAAGCCCACCAACGCCGGGACGAGCGCAGCCGCGGCCCCACCGAGCGGAGCTGCCGCCCTGCAAGCCCGCTCGCCGTGCACGTACGTCTGCTTCCGCTCGACGTGTTTGATTGACAGCTGGCGGTTGTCGCACGTCCGGCTTCTGCGCATGCGCCGACCCGCGCGGCGCTCCGTTCTACCGTATTTATGTATTGTGTATTCGTGAGTTTCTAATAGGCTTTTGCTGTGACCTTAGGGCACGTTGCACCTTTTGCGCGGTGCTCCGCTCTTGGAAGTCCCCCTGTGGCCGCTGGCCAGGCGTCCCGTCCCGTTAGCCCGCAGGGGTGGCTCCCGGGCTGCGGCGAGCGCGGCTCCGTCCCTCCCGGCTCCTGGCTAAGTAACCGCCTGGCAGCGCGGCAAATACCCGCCGGGCGCCCCGGATCGTCGAACGCGGCCTGATTCGCTAATGCATATGCTCATCTGTGTATACTTAAAACTTTTAAAAGGTTTTTTTTTAAGATTTTATTTATTTTTTGACAGAGAGAGACACAGCGAGAGAGGGAACACAAGCAGGGGGAGTGGGAGAGGGAGAAGCAGGCTTCCCGCTGAGCGGGGAGCCCGATGCGGGGCTCGATCCCAGGACCCCAGGATCATGACCTGAGCTGAAGGCAGACGCCCAATGACTGAGCCACCCAGGCGCCCCTAAAAGTTTTCTTTATTTAAGTCATCTCTACCCCAGCATGGGGCTCCAGCTCACCACCCCGAGGTCGAGTCACATGCTCTTTCACTGAGCCAGCCACGTGCCCCTATTAACTTACATTTTAATTTGTTCTGTCCACAGGTAGAAACATTATTTCAGATCTGACCTGAACAATTAAAAGCACATTTTTTGGAATGCTGTGCACTAATCAACGTAGTCCAAGATAGCATTATTTTCTCTAATATCATCGAAACACTATTAGTTCAGTGATTTTTATCTTTTATTTTTATTGATTCACTTTTGACTTAATGTCAAGTAAAAGTCAATCTAAGTTTATATGAATTTTGCCATAATGATATTGGTGCCTATTTTAGTCTATCCACCCAGGCAATGGAACTTTTCAATCTTAATCTGTCATCTATCATAATAGCTATTTTTACTGGCTATCAATGATCTGTGCATTTGACCAGCATACGTCTTGTACCTTCCACGAAATAAAATCTAAGTTTGCAGGACAGAGAGAGGCGAAGTGCGGAACATTCTGCCCAGACCTAGAGTTTAACTGACAGCGTTAAGATGCTTGTGGTTGACTTTTGGTAACCCCTTGCTGGAATACAGCGTCATCCAGCACCCACATGTGTATTAATAGTCTGTTTAAAACATGTCCCAAGGGCCCCTGGCAGGTCTGGGGGTCGTGAGTCTGAGCCCCACGATGGGTAGAGGTTACTTAGAAACAAACAAATAAACAAGCTTTAAATAAAATAAAATAAAATAAAACATGTCCTAAATAGCAGCAATGGCTGTAG